>NC_058131.1:269596199-269615494 GCF_016433145.1 Gracilinanus agilis | reverse complement strand
AAATGTACCATGTGCGGCTGAAAAGAAGGTGTATTCCTTTTTGTCCCTATTTATTTTTCTCCACATATCAATTAGATCTAATTTTTCTAGGACTTCATTCATCTCTCTTACCTCTTTCTTATTTATTTTTTGGTCTGATTTATCTAGATCTGAAAGAGGAATATTTAGATCTCCCACTATTATGGTTTTACTATCTATTTCCTTCTTGAGCTCTGCCAGTTTCTCCTTTATGAATTTGGATGCTATACCACTTGGTGCATATATATTGAGCAGTGTTATTTCCTCATTGTTTATACTGCCTTTAATCAGGATGTAATGACCTTCCCTGTCTTTTTTAATCATATCTATTTTTACTTTGGCTTTGTCAGAGATCATGATAGCCACTCCTGCCTTCTTTTTCTCATTTGATGCCCAAAAGATTTTGCTCATACCCTTAACCTTGAACTTGTGTGTGTCTACCCGCCTCATATGTGTTTCTTGTAGACAACCTATGGTAGGATTTTGGTTTCTGAACCACTCTGCTATTTGCTTCCGTTTTATGAGTGAGTTCATCCCGTTCACATTCAGAGTTACAATTGTTAGTTGTGTATTCACTGACATTTTTTGTATCCTCCCCTAGACCCACTCCTTCTTATTGCACTATTTTCTTTTACACCAGTGGTTTGCTTTCAGCCAGTATCCCTTATCCCCTCCCTTGATTGACTTCCCTTTCTGTCCCCTCCCTTGTTGTTCCCTTCTTTTTGTTTTTTTTTAAAGACCGAATGAATTCCCTCCCCCTTCTTCTTCCCTCCCTTTTTGGCCTCCCCACTCCCCTGCTCCCTTTGGTTTATCCCTCTGACTTTCTCAGTAGGGTTAGATGGAGTTTTTTATCCAGATGGATAATAAAGCTACTCTTCCTTCTCTGGGTTGATTATACTGAGAGTAAGGTTTGATTATTACCTCTTAATGCTCTCTTCCTCTCCTTTTTATGGTAGTATTTATCCCTTCCCCTTCCCATGCCCTCTTTGTGTGTAATAGAATATCTTATTTTTCTTATTTACTCGGATTTTTCTTGGTGTCCCCTACTATTCCTCCCCTCTTTCCCACCCCCCATGTCATCTTAGACCATTTAGTATCCTGTCCTCTCCCTATGAATTATTCTTCTGGTTGCTATAATAGTGAATATTATAGTAGTGTATAGAGTTCACTACAGAGAATTATACATAGCATTTCTCCACCTAGTAATACAGATAATTAGATCTTATTTATGCCCTTAAGGAGTCAAGCTTAAAAGACTATGAGTTTTCTTTCTTTTCCCTCTGTTTCTTATTTACCTTTTCATCTTTCTCTTGATATCTGTGGTTGAGTGTCAAACTTTCCAATTAGTCCCGGTCTCTTTTGTGCAAAAACTTGGAATTCTTCAATTTTGTTGAATGCCCATACTTTCCCCTGAAAGTATATGGTTAGTTTCGCTGGGTAGTTGATTCGTGGCTGAAGGCCCAGCTCTCTTGCCTTTCTGAATATTGTATTCCAAGCCTTGCGTTCTTTTAGTGTTGAGGCTGCCAGATCCTGTGTGATCCTTATTGGTGCTCCTTGATATTTGAATTGTCTCTTTCTGGCTTCTTGTAAGATTTTTTCTTTGACTCGAAAGCTCTTCAATTTCGCTATTATATTTCTGGGTGTTGACTTTTCTGGGTCCAGTTTAGAGGGTGTTCTATGGATCCTTTCAAGGTCTATATTGCCCTCTTGTTGTAGAACTTCAGGGCAATTTTGCTGAATAATTTCTTTGAGTATGGAGTCCATGTTTTTATTAATTTCTGCCTTTTCTGGAATACCAATGACTTTCAAGTTATCTCTTCTAGACCGGTTTTCTTGGTCTGTCACTCTCTCATTGAGATATTTCATGTTTCCTTCTATTTTATCAGTCTTTTGACTTTGTTTTATTTGTTCTTGTTGTCTTGAGAGATCATTGGTTTCTAAATGTTCGATTCTAGCCTTTAAGGATTGGTTTTCCTTTTCAATCTGGTCATTTTTGGTCTTCAGTTGTCTTGCTCACTTTCCAATTGCGAAATTCTGCCTTTTAAACTGTTATTTTCTTGCCAGATTTCTTCCATCTTCCTTAGCATTTCATTTTTAAACTCTTCCATAACTTGTGACCAGTTTTCATTTTTTGGGGGAGGTTTGGATTTTTGTTTTCCCTCCTCTGTTGTCTGGATTTTCTCTGTGTAGAAGTTGTCCAGTGTTCCAGAGTTTCTCTTGATGGTCTTTTTCTTCTGGATTTCCTTATTGCTGGCCATTGTTAGCCCCGCCCCTTTTCCGCTTTGTCTTTGCACTCCGGGTCTGCCTGGGTCTTGCAAGCTTGGGGGGGGGGCTCCGGTCTCCTTGTCCTTGGGGTCTGCCCCTCTGCCTGAGGTTCCTTCAGCAGTCTTTGGGGCTGCTTCCACAGCCAAGCTCAGGTCTGCACCGGGTCCTCACTGGAGGTCCAAGCCTGGGCTGGAGATCGTTATTCGTGCCTAGGGCACTGCCTTTGCCTGCACTGATGCTCTTAGGGCCCTGCTTTAACCCTGCAGAAGGTAGTGAAAGTCTGTGGGCTGGAGATCTTTATTCGCCCCTGAGGCGATGCCTTCAGTGCTTGGGAAAGGCCCCGTTTTAGGGGCCTTTGTCCCGGCCAGAGGCAGTGCCTTCACCCATGTGGGCGCTCAGGGAAAGTCCCAGCCACCTGGGGTTCCTCCTCTTGCAGCGCACAGGTACGGGCTCAGGGGCTGCCAGTGATTATCTGGTTGCCCCAGTCCTGTTTACCCGCTTGTGCGGTGTGGGGGGTGGGGGAGGGGCTTCTTCCTCTCGTGTTTTAGTGAGAGCTGTTTCACCCCTTTAAAGTGTGGAAATGCCCCGATTCTGCGTACCTTCAATGCTGCGCCCTGTTGTGGGGTTCCTTCGTTCCTCTGGACTCGTTTTTATTTCCCCTTGAGGGGTTCTGTGTGGTTCGGTCAGGAGAGATCGAGCAGCTGCTCCTTACTCTGCCGCCATCTTAACCGGAAGTCTCCTGGATAAGTATTGCACAGGGCATCTCAAAGGGAAATAGGGAACTGGAAGATATTTGAAGCATGATAGTTATGAATTATCATCTCTGAAAGGGGCCTAAAGGAATTGAAACACATAGCATGTGTCTGCCACGCTGGCAGATTATACACTTGGGTCTTGTAAATCAATTCATGGGTAGTTAATCTTCTGAAGCCTTCTGCACTATATTTGACTACATACTTATTTATTGCTCATTTCTGGATACTCAGTATTTCTGGGTGAATTTCACACAAAGTGTTGCAGAGTATTCATCCCTGCCTCAACACTCTGTGATGGGCCCCTTTGGCAGTCTTGTGAAACCCATAGAGACCTTCTCAGAATAAAGTTTTCAAATACATATATTAAATTTATAGGATTGCAAAGGAAACAATCAAAATATTAAAAAGAAAAACACAAGACTGCATACCCCAAGATAAGAACCTCTACTATGGGGTGTGCCAAAAGCAAAGACCTGGGATATTATATGGCTCACTGAAAACCAGCTAATAGTCAAGTCAGGTAGTTAGGATTTGTATTTACATATATGGTTGGGATGATAGGTGAGCTCTGTAGCAGATATATACTTAAGTATTTTTATATTCAGGACTAGTCAAAAGCAAATGAACCTAATGGTGGTTTCCTTAATCTTCATATAGATTTTTGTTATCATATCCAGAATGAATGTGATTATCCCATTGCCCCAGGCCCTAGTCAGATATGGAGTGTTCTCTCTTGTTCAGGGTATAGCCTTGTTCAGGGTTGGAAGTACATTAATGAGTTAAGAGTACACCTACAGGAAGAAGATTCAGAGACTGAAGAGACTTGAAATTGTACCATACATAATTAGGGGTTGGTTAATGGGGAAAAGAAGAAAAGCATTTAAAGGGAACTTTATGATAAAACTTGCTTTTTTTTTTTTTTAGTTTTTTATTTTAAAATATATTACCATGTTTCCATGATTTATTTTCTTTCCCTCCCCTTTTGTCTCCCCCCTCCCAGAGCCGACAAGCAACCCCACTGGGCTGTACAAATGTTATCACTTGCTACCTATTTCCATATTATTCATCTTTGCTATAGAGTGATCTTTTAAAGCCTAAACACTAAATCACATACCCATATATACATGTGATAAGTGATGTCACATGTTTTTCTTTTGCATTTCTATTTCCATAGTTCTTTCTCTCAATGTAGTTAGCATTCTTTCCCATAAGTCCTTCAGGAGTACCCTGGCTTGTTGCATTGCTACTAATAGCAAAGTCCATTACATTGGATTTTTCCATAGTGTTTTACTCTCTGTGTACAATTTTCTCCTGGTTCTGCTCATTTCACTCTGCAGGTTCTCCCAGTTCATATAGAAATCCTCCAGTTCATCTTTCCTTACAGCACAATAGTATTCCATCACCATCATATACCACATTTTGTTCAGCCATTTTCCAATTGAGGGATAAGCCTTTATTTTCCAATTTTTTGCCACCACAAAGAGTGCGACTGTGAATATTTTCATACAAATATTTTTCTTTGTTATCTCTTTGGGGTACAAACTTAGTAGTGGTATTGCTGGATCAAAGGGCATGTAATCTTTTAAAGCCTTTTGGGCATAATTCCAAATTGCCTTCCAGAAAGGTTGGATCAATTCACAACTCCACCAGCAATGCATTAGCATCCTGATTTTGCCACAACCCCTCCAACATTTATTATTTTTCTTTACTGTCATATTGACCAATCTGCTAGGTGTGAGGTGGTACCTCAGAGTTGTTTTGATTTGCATTTCTCTAATTATGAGAGATTTAGAACACTTTTTCATGTGCTTATTGATAGTTTTGATTTCTTTATTTGAAAACTGCCTATTCATGTTCCTTGACCATTTGATAAGACTTGCTTTTAAGTTTTTGAAGAGTTAGTTAGTTTATAGAAGAGAACTTCAGTTTGTTCTGTTGACTCTAGAAGATAGAGTAGATTGAAGGAAGAAGATTTCCATGTAACCTGAGAGAAAAGCTTGTTTTAGGAAGTTAGATCCTCTAAAAATGAACCGGGTTACTTATTTTGGGGAGTGATGAACTCTAACCTTGGAGACCTTCGAGTAACATCTGACTGCTTCTTATGGGTTTTGTAAACAAGATTTGTGATTAAGGCAGGGTTGATGACATATAAAGTTTGCTTCAGTTTTGATATTATGTGATCCTGTATTCTTAATGGAACTCATAAACTAAAACTGAATTTGCTGCATTTTACTTGAAATGTATGTTTCTAACATTTTGAGTTTTTCTTAGTTCATAGAGCCTTGCACCTGTTTCTGATTCTCTGTCAGTGGCTCTGCACCATCTTGACCTCAGCCTTTGGCCTGGTATGACCCAGGGCTGGGTTAAAAATAGCTGTTAAAAACTGTCAGGAATACATGGCTTTCCTCAAGTGCAATTGTAGTTCACATCAGGGTGGGAGTATTTGAAGACAGAGTGGAGAGGCCAGACTTGGGACTTCCTGCCATGCTACAGGGATTTTTTTGCTTTTAAAAAAAATGTTAAGAAACTTGATTCCTAAGAAGTATGTCACAGACAGCTGAAACAGCTTAACTGGCACCAAAAACAGAAATATCCCCCAGGGCCTCCAGGTAGGAGAAACTCAGTAAGATAAATAAGGCTATTTAACCCTTTATAAGACAACTGAGGTAGGGGAGAAACAATAACCTGGTTGAAACAGGGTGATACCTAGAGTAAAGAGAGAACTATATTCTCTAACAACATTTCTAGCTCTTCAGCAGCCAGCCATATTTCTTTTTTTTTTTTTTTTTAAGATTTAAATATTTTAGTTTTTTAGAGAAATTTTCCATGGTTATATGATTTATGTTTTTACTTTCCCCTTCACCCCCCCTTTCAACCCCCGCCCCCATTCAACACCCATTTCCACTGGTTTTAACGTGTCATCAATCAAGATTTATTTACATATTATTGATAGTTGCATTGGTGTGGTCGTATAAGTCAATAGGAAGCGTAAAGTTTATAGATAGTTTAAAAAAAAACTTACCTTCTATCTGAGAATTGATACTAAATATTGGTTCAAGGCAGAAGAGTGTAAGACCTAGACATTTGGGGTTAAGTGACTTGTTTAGGGTCACATAGCCAACAATTGTTTGAGGCTAGATTTGAATCTAGCACCTCTGGCCTCTAGGCCTGACTCTCTATAGCAGCATTGGCGAACATTTTTGAGTTCATGTGCCCAAACTGCAACTTTAAGCTTCCTGTGAGCCACCTGCATTACCCGAGAAAGTGCTTGCTTTGGATGGCTGGACAGAGGGTTGGGGCATGCAGAAATGTCCTCAGGCACTGGAAAGAGGGGGAATGAGCAGCTCCCCCCAGACCCGGGCTGGCTCGGCAAGTCTGCCAGTACTTCACCCATGCCACTCTATGGTCACTAGCTGCCTCTACAGATAGCTTTTTAAGAACACATCTAGTAAGTTAGTCAACTCCACTTTGTATTTCTTTTCAATATGAGTTATTCTAATCACATGTACTGTTCTCATGATTTTTTTTTTCTGTTCTATAGCCTTGGTTTAGAGTCTGAGCATAACTTCTCTTTGGACCTTGCCAGTTTTAGTCCAGTGGTCACAGGTTTTTGAAAACAAATTGTTACACACAAGTTTCTAGACTTTTTTCTTCACAAAACTCTTGTGAGATGTTGTATAAACATTATTGTTTTTGTTTTTATAGATAAGAAGAATGAGACCCAGAGAGGGGAAGTTATTTGCTCAGGCCCCCATGTAAACATTAATAAATGTTATCAGAAGAAGTTCTCAAACCCTGGTCTCCTGACTCCAAGTCAGTATGCTGCCTTCCAGTATACTTTTATGTATTAACTTTTTTTTGGATGTAATTGGTTTTTACATCATGGTCATTTCAAGATATATTGCTCTTACCCCTCATACCCACAGAGCCTTACCTTAAAACAAAGAAAAACTGTTTAATTTGACTATTTCTGCATCATTTCATATCCATTGCTTCAAACTCCTGCCCCTTTCCACCAGTGTCAAGCTTGGTCATTATAATTATCCAGTGTTTGACTTTTCTTTCTTATTCTTTTTATTTTTCTTACTGTAATGATTTTATATATGTACATATATATTCATACGCAGGTATCCTTTCAACATCATGACTTTCCCCATCATGGTTTTGTTATATTACAGGTTGACATAAGAAATTAAATGGAATTTTGGGAGAGTTTTGTGGAAGCCATAGACAACAGGCAGACAACAGGAAGGCCAGCAGACAACACAGCAAAAGTTTAAAAACTTAGAGTTGCATAAAATATACGTATAGTATTTGCAGATTTTCCAAATAGTGAGGGTGCCACACCTTAGCCCTACTGCATAAATGAGGGATACTTGTCTGTATTTTCCCTGATTCCTTATTTTTCGCTTGATCAGTTCATACAGATCCAAATTTCTCTGAATTCTTCATATTTTTGTTTCTTACAATACAGTAATGTTCCATTACATTCATATGCCACAATTTGTTCAGCCATTCTCTAATCCTTGGGAACCCACTTTGTTTGTTTGCTTTAATCAGAAAAAGTCCTACTATGAATATTTTGGCATATGAAGTATCATTTTTGCTTTATGACTTCCTTGGTTGTATGTGCCCTAAAGAGGAATAACTGGGTCAGTAGCTTTGTAACTTTTATAGTAATTGTGTAATTCACAGTAACTGTGAATAACTTGGTAACTTTTCTTGCATAATTTTAAGTTGTTTTCCAAAATAGTTGGGCCAGTTTACATCTCTACAACAGTATATTAGTGTAGCTGTCTTCCTGCAGTCCCCTTCGGTCTGAACTCTTTTCATCTTTTGTCATCTTTGTCAGTCTGATAGGTCTGAAGTGGAACCTCAGAGTTGTCTTAATTTTTAATTTATTATTTATTATTAATGATTTATTCATGTTTCACATAGTTATTAATAGTTTGCAAATCCTCTTTTGATAACTGTTTTTCATATCCTTTTCTCATTTGCATATATGTATTTATTATGTTAATTCTCTACATAGTTTCAATAGGAGACTTTTGTCATAATTATTTAATATTTTTCCAGTTGATAGTTTATCTTATCACAGCTGCATTGATTTTGTTTATATAAAAACTTTTAAAATGATATTTAATCAAAAGCGTATATTTTATCTTTTGTAATCACCACTATTCCCTCTTTGGTTAAGAATTCTGCAATTAAAAAAAAATTACCTCTATTAAAAGCTGTGAAAGTTACTTCCAGATCCTTCTAATTTTTTATGATGTGATCTTTTATGATTAATCTGCATGTCATTTTAGAGCTTATTATGCTATGTTGCATAAGAGGTGGTATATATATATATATATATATATATATATACACACACATCTATTTATATTTATTTTGCTGAACTTCTTTATAATTTACCCAGTTTTGTTTGTTGACTAAAGTCTTTCCAGAAATAGTTTATATTCTTGGGTTTATCAGATATCATACTAAGTTGTTCTAATGCTTGTTTAAGTAATCTGTTCTATTGATCAACTTTTCTATTTTAAATGACTGTCAGATAGTTTTATTGATTACTATATAACTTGCAGTTGCTATGTGCTACTTCCTCTTCATTCCTAGTTCTTTAAAAGCAACTCCTTGGTAGTCTGATTGGCAAAGCACTAAATCTGTAAGTTAATTTAGTCAGACTGTGATGTTTGTTATATCTTTTGCTTGCTTAGCTATTGGAGATCTTCTGATCGTACCACAAGGCCTCTAAAGTGCTTTTTCAATGGGGGACCCAGATACTTTATAAATGCAGACAATATGCCTTTTCCTTAGTGAAGATGGATCCATTGCCAGCAGCCTTCAGTGAACTGCTACATGAGAGATTTCACCAAAACCTCTTACTGTTGACATGATGCCAGTCTTACTTGTTATGAAGTAACAGCTAAGAAAAAAATTCATTTGGGATCTACTTTAATAAGCCTCATATCTCTTTTGGAAAGGGAACTCGAATTGATATTTTTAATTCAGCTTGTCATTGTTATTATAATAACATAAAGTTTTTATTAATGGGGAAACAAGAAGATGGAGTATCAGGAAGCACTACAATGAACTAACCTCCTAGAATTCTCCCAAAAGAACTAGAAAATACACCAGACCAAATCTTGATGGACAAATCTAATAAAAATTAGTGAGCCATTTTTCTTTTTCTTTTTTTAAATTAAATTAAATTTTTTTCGGTTACATGTAGAAACAAGTTTTGACAACTATTTTCTGATGTTTTGCAATTCAGATACTCTTCCTCCTTCCTCCCCTTCCTGAGACAGTACATAGTCTAATATAGGTTATATCAGTGCTTCATTCAATATATATTTTCATATTCCCCATGTTATGATGAGTCATTTTTCTAGCCCTGATTGGCATGGGGGAAATAGATCTGCAGACACTGTGCAGAGAAAGACTGTGCTCCAAGATGAGTGGAAGTATAAACTCATACTAGGGCACTTCAATGAGGACAGCTTCTAACTGGCAGCTTTGTCTCCCAGTTTCCAGTTTTGAGTCACAGTATAGAACAGACTGACTGGAGATACCTGTATTTTTCCCACCCACAACCTTCCTTGTTCTTGGCTAAGTACTAAGAAATGAGCAGGTTCAGAAGTAAACAGTAGTGGTATCACTCAGATCTCAGGAACAGAACCCAGTCTGAATTCTGTATAGAAATAATCAGGTCAGGAATCCTAGACCAAAGAGGGGAGCCTGCAGTTCTGTCATTCTGAACCAGTAAATTTCCCCAACTGGTTGACAGTGGCTGAATCTGGCAACCAGTTTAAGGTGTTGCTTAGATACAAACCCAAATCAAGAATTTGGAGAGCTTAGACTGATGAGTAGCAATGAGATTTTACACTGAATCACACTGCTCTGGAAGCACTGAATGCTTCCAGGTCTTCAACTCAGTTGTCTTTAAGATCTTGGAATAATACAATACTAAATATTTAAGGCAAGCAGCAAAAGGACCAGCCCAGACCTCTCCAGAAGCATGCTGAGCCTGGCCTTAACAGCAGATATGAAGTCAGGAAGTAGGTTGGAAGAATGAGCAAATAAAAACAGAATACCACCATAAAGTCCTATTATGATGACAGGAATACCACAGATATGAACCCAGAAAAAAGAATGATTCTAAAAGACCTACAAGCAAAAACTTCAACATAATTTGAGCAGTTTCAACTATATTTCCTGGAAGAAGTGAAGCAAGAGTTTAAAAAAAAGTTAAAAATTTTTTGTCAATGAATTGAGACCATTACAGGAAAAAAATAGAAAAGAAATTAGAATTATGGTAGAAAGAAATGAAAAAGGAATCAACTGTGTGGTATGAAAAATATAAAACCTTGCACAACCAGTGTCCTGAAAATTGGAATATACCAATGACTCTAAACAACAAAGAATATTCAAAACAATTCAAAAGTCTGAAAAACAGAGGAAAATGTAAGAGATCTCTTATTGCAAAAACAGCTGATTTGGAAAACAGAACAAGGAGGAAAAAATTTAAGAATCACTGGACAGCCTGAAAGCCAACAAGCTTAGCCATCATATTTTAAGAAATTTTAAAACTTCCTAGATCTCTTAGAACCAGAGGACAATGGTGAAATTAAAAAGGATCAGTTGACTGCCTCCTGAAAGAAACCTCCAAGTGAAAGCTACCAGGAATATCATAGCCAAAATCCAAAACTTGCAGGTCAAAGAAAAAGCACTTTAAGCATCCCAAAAGAAAGAATTCCAAATATAGAGAAACCACAGTTGGGCTCACACAAAATTTTTTAACCACCACTATAAAGAAGCAAAGAGCTGGGAATATCATTATAGAAGGCAGTGGATATATCCAACCAAGAGTAACTTATCCTGCAAAACCAAGTATTCTCCTGGGGGAGAGAGGGGGGAAGGATCTTTAATGAATTAGAGGACTTCCAAGCGTTGTTGATAGAAAGACCAGAGATGTGTAGAAACATCAAACACAGGAATTAAAAGAAACCTAAGAAGGTAAAACTGAATGAACAAAGATAAAGGACTTAAAAAAGATAAAACTGCTTATACTGTAATATGGGAAAGTAATATGCGTCCCTATTGAACCTATCATCATTTGGGGTTGTAGAGGGAGTTTAATTAGACAGAGGGACAGCTAGGTGGCACAGTTCATAGAGTACTGGGCTTAGAGTCAGGAGAGCCTAACTTCAAATCTGGTCTCAGGCACTTACTAATTGTGTGACCCTGGGCAAATCACTTAACCCTGTTTGCCTCAGTTTCTTAATTTGGAAAATGAACTGGAGAAGGAAATGACAAATACTCTATTATCTTTGCCAAGAATACACCAAATAAGGTCATGAAGAGTCAGGCATGACTGAAAATGACTGAACAACAACAATAATTGGGCAGAAGACTTGGAAGTGGTTCTGTTATGTCTTGATGGTCTTAAAGAGAGGAATGGAGAGAAGAAGAGGAATACTTTGGGAATGGGAAGGGAAGGGTAGGGAAAGAAAGGTTAGGGAGAATTATCTCATATAATCAGGGGGTACAAGTAGACATCTACATAAATAAGGATGGGGTTTGGCATAGTAGCTGACATTTGAAACTCACTTTCATATGAACTGGTCAAAAGAGAGAAGCATACACATAACTAACTATAGTTGAGTACAAAAATATCTCATTCAACTTGGAAATAGGAGGGAAAAGGGAAAGGAGGAAATTAATGGGAGGGAACAGTAGAGGAATTAAAGGAGAGATTAGTCTTTAGCAAAACAAACTCTAAGTATGTACAAGAATATATATAGTTCTTTTTGAGGTAACAAAGAATAGGAATCTGAGGGGATACCCATAAATTGAGGAATGACTTGAATAAGTCATGGCATATAAATTTAATGGAATTCTATTGTCCTATAATAAAAAAGAGAAACCTGGGAAGATTTATATGATGCACAATAAAGTGAGCAAAATCATGAGAACAGTTTATACAATAATAACATTGTAGTAAAGACAAATAACTTTGAAGACATAGAAACTCTGATCAAAATTCTAGAGGATTAAGTATAAAACATGCTACCTATCTCCAAACAAAGAAGTAAAATGTTCATAGTGTAGAGTGAAGTGTATATTCTTTCTGACTTGGCTAATGTAGAAATTTGTTTTGTTTGACTATACATGTTTACAAAATAGGTTTTGTTTTTCTTTCATTCTCAATTATGGGAAGGTAAGAGTAGGAGTGATTTGAAAAAGTAAATTTTTGCTGATAGAAAACATTTTATTTTTAAAATTCTGATTAAGGGACTGACTTTATGGAGATGTTAGTCTAAGTACAATTACAAAGATGTAGGAGGTTAGAGAGAACAAAAATGACATAAGTAGAAGTATAAAGTATTGAACAATAAAAGCTCAGGAACTCAAGTTATCCTCAGTCTGGAGACCAATAACAATACCAACAATTTGGTAACAATACCAGCATTTATGTAGCACTTTAATGTTTGTAAAATGCTTTATAACTATTATCTCATTTGATTCTCCAAACACCTCTTTAGTTCAAGGTTATGTAAAGCAGCTGTAGTGTAGTGGAAGGAGCACTGGAGTTTGAAGACCTAGGTTTGAATCTTGGTTCTTCACTGATTAGCTGTGGAATCTTAGGTATTTCACTGAACTCCTTTCTGCCTCATTTCTTCATGTAAAATGAGCTAATAGTGCCTGAACTAGCTATTTCACAAGGTTGCTATAAATTTCAAATGAGTTTATCTATAGAAAGTGCTATTTTTTTGCAAACGGCTATATTCCATATGAAATAGTCATTTTAGGTATTCTTATTAGTACAATCAAATGAAATCGGGCTTGTTTTGATCGCAAAAGCCTATCTTTGATACTTTGTTACCAGGTGATGAGATAATCTTAGGCTATGAAAGTTTGTTGACAAAGCATTATGTCTTGGCAGCTTTCACTAAGTTGGAATGGTTCTTGGGTCAGGTTGGCCAGGCTAAGATTGAAAAGACTCCTCTGTAGATGTGTGGCCACTATGTGATGGATTCTTTGGCCATGATGCCTCATGAAACAAGGAAAAAAACACCTTAAAATGGTCCTCCATTGTGTGTAGCTTCCTTTTTGTAATGATGACAGTATAGCTGAAATGTGGGCTGTAACAAATAAAATTAATATAAAAAGGATAACTTTAAAATTATTATGGTTTTTTAAAGATTTATTAGTAGCCAATTGAAAATGAAGCCATGTGCCATTCTGGCCTAGTCAGTTTAAAAGGCCTGCTGTTACCTGCCACCACCATGCTGGATCAGGAGCAAAGAGGAAGTAGAACACCAGCCACTCAATTTTATCCTCCTGTCTATGTCATCACATAACTGTCTATGTCATCACGTAACGACAAGGAAGCCAGTGGGTTCATGGGAAAAGTAGTTCAAGGATCCCAGTTTCCAATAACACAGGGCAGAATGTTCTAAGAATCTTACAGTTTATAAACTGGCCACAAGTCTTTTAAGTACAAGTCTAAAAGCACTGTTGGTGCTTTAAATGTGAGGTCTTTGTCAAATAGCTGATAATGTGATACATTACTAGAGGAACTAAACCACTTTGATATTGTTGTTCCTACATGTTTGACTAGAATACTGTAGGCCAGTTATGTAGTGAAAATGAGGGAGTACAGATTGACTTCCTGGATGTTGCATTGGTATCCTCAAAATGTTAAAGTTATGAGAGGAAGGCTTCTACATTTGGGGGAACTCTGGGTGATTTATGGAAAGATATGGGAAAGAATCACATAGGAAGAAAAGGCATGGCTCAGTTGTGGTAAGTACTATGAAGAGAATACCCACAATTAAGGATTTGCTTGAAATATTTTTTTGTTTATTGTAATGTGCAAAAGTAAGCAAATTCTATAGATGTAGTAGTTGTAAAGTGTGAAGAAAACTTTTACAATTTTAATAATAAATATTGCTCATCCTGAAGAGGTATAGCTTGTGCTACCAGCACCACAATTTCTTGAAAAACTAGTTAAATCAGAAGTAATTTTGAGGATTAGAAATAGCTATGAAGTTCCAGACCATTTTCCTGCCAGGTACAGATGATCTAAGTAAATACCATTTAAATAAGTGTGTTTAAGGAAGCAAAGCAAATATTTATTCTGTCCTTCCTGTGAAAGATAGAAGACATTTTTGTGTAAGATTTTGTTTAATGACAGAAAAATCTCAGGCCAGGAAACTTTAAAAGACATACTTAATAAAAGCCAAACTAAGTATAACTTAAGAGTTAAGAAAATTCAGTGTTTTTGGTGTTTTTCTTTTTTTAACTTTTGAAAATGTTTCCCCTATTAAATGTAAGAATAATTTTTTAACATTTTTTTAAAGTTCCAAATTCTCTCCCTTTTTCTGATTTTCCCTTCTCTCCTCTTCCCTGAGGTGATAAGCAGTCCAATATAAATTTTATATGTGTAACCATGTAAAATATTTTCCCATATTAGTCATTTTATAGGAGATTTCAAATGAAAAAGAAAGGAAAAGAAGAAAGAAAATGAAATATAGTGTGTTTCAGTCTGCATGCAGACTCCATCAGTTCTTTTTCAGAAGGCAGATGACATTTTTCATCAAGAGTCTCTGAGATTGTCTTGGTTCGCTGCATTGCTGAGAATAACTAGGTCATTCACAGTTCAATCAAGAAATATTGCTGTCATTGTGTACAATGTTCTTTTGGTTCTCACTTCACTTTTCATCAGTTCACCTAAATCTTTCCAGACTTTTCTGTAACCATCCTGCTTATCGTTTCTTATAGCATAATAGTATTCCATAACTATTATGCACTACAACTTATTCAGCAATTCCCCAATTGAATGTCCACTTATTTGCTGTTGTGGTGTTTTTCTTCCTATGAGTTTAACATATCTCATAAGTACATTTGGTTAATATTGCTTATAACCATGCCTTGAAATTCTAGCAATATAAATATTTTATTCATTTTCTAAAAAAGAAGAAATTGAAGCATAACCCTGATTCTCACAGTGAGAGTTCTGCTAAGCAGTGTTCTGCTAAGAGAGCCCCATTGGCTTGACTCTCACTTATTGTTTAGTGTGTTCTCGAGATTCTTATCAGCACCCAACATTGCTTACAAAAAGATCCATGAAAATGTAGGCACTATTAGAGGAGAAGTAAGTAGCAGCAGCATCCAGAGCATGCTAGTTTACAAAAAACAAAGACATGATAGTTTATATGGGTGACTTAAGGTTAAATTTTTCATTTCTTCTTTTCTTCATTGCTGCTTGGTAGCTGAAGAAGCCAACTTATATTTTCTTAGGCCTCTCCAGTAGATCCATAGTTATCCCCTAGTAACATTCCATTAGAAATTATGGTGTTAAGAAGAATCTGTAGAAAAGTATAATTCCTACATTTATTCTGAGCTGCTTTGCTAATTTTTTGTACTTACTTATGTCCAGGGCTGGCTACAGACTTAGATGGGTCTCCTCTAGTCATCTTTCCTTTGACAATATAAAGAAGCTACCTATTTCTTAAACTTCTTTTGACAGAAGAAATACTAGCAGTAACTGAAGAGGAATGTCATTAATTTGAGCTTGTTGCATAGTACCATATGTGTAGGAATTAAGGAGAGATCTTTTTTCCCTTAAAGACTTGCCATGTGTCCAAAATTAGGACCACTGCAAATTAGTTTTGATATAACAGGTCTTAATACCTATAATGTACAATGCTTATTAAACACAGTGATAGAGACCATGTGGAAAGGAAGTATGGTTTTCATATAATATTGTTAGACTTAAATGGCATATGTAAAATCCTGTAGAGAGAGCCTGGACTAGGAATCAGAACACCTGAAGACTTGGCCAAAAATTTGTAGATAAGTCATTGTACCCACCCTCTAAAACAGAGAAGCTAGCTCTTGCCTCCTCTTTACCTTTCTGACATTAAAAGAAGCAATATGTCTGGTAGATAGTCTTATCTCATCAGCACAATTTGGGACCAAGCTACCTCATCATAAGCCCATTGTAGAGATTAGCACCAATAATAGTTTTTTTTAAGAAGACAGAGAGCATATCAGCAGGGGATATGTAAAGCAGGGGTGTCAAACATGTGGCCCACAACACTCCTGAGTAGAATCCAAACTAGACTAAAATGTAATTGGGAAATATTTAACAAAATGAAAAATAGATAATACTACATTTTAAAATGGCATCAATATGTAGCCTGCAGAGGTCCTTACATTCAATTTAGTGGCCTACATTTCTACTTGAATTTGACTCTGCTTCTATAAGATGTTTCTTGGAGAACTGGGTAAATGAAGAGATGACGCCAAATTACACACAGGTGCCTGATGATCAATCCGAAGAAAAGTGAGAGGTTTGAATATGTGAAAAAAGATACCAAAAGTTTAGAATTTTTTTTTTATCCCCTGGAGGAAAGAGAATATTCAGATATATGAAAGACTCAGTAATTGAGTGAAAAGATGGAAATTCAAATCAGTAATTAGAGATGATACAAGTGAATGTTGAATTTGTGTACCATTTTCAACATTTACATGTGAATATCTTTGTGGGATTTGGTATTCAGACTGAAATCTCATATCTTTTTATTGTATTTCTTCCTTCTTGAGCTTCCCGAGTTGCAAAATCAACACAAATAATTCTAAAGCAGGGCTGTTTCCAAAAAGTAACATCTAATGGTGTTTCTCAGTCTTTTGTGTTGGAGTATGTATGTACCTCCCCAATTATGAGTATGATATATTACCTACTACTAATGCATATGTTTAATGAATTCCCAGACCTGTGACATGAAGAAAGCCCTAACTACTCCTACAAAACTCAGACTCAGGTTTGTACTAGGTTTAAAGATACTTCAAGGTCATACATCTTTTCTATAGGAAAGGACAACTATTTGATAAGACTATCAGGGCTTGCAACTGCCCAATAGAAGAAAATTCTAGTATTTGATTCCTTTTTCCTTCAAAATATACTTCAGCTTTAAATTACAATATCCATAGGATGCATAATACAGTCTGTGCTCTGAGTTAGATAAGGCTATCTCTGCACTACCACCCCATCTCCATACTACCTTTATTCTGAAGAAACCAAATAAAGAGAAAGATGATTGATCTGTTTCGCCTTTCAGACACTGAAACAGAGTCTCAAAATAATAACTTTCAGCACTCTAGAAACATGCGGTCACTTATAAATGCCATTTCTCTAGGCCCTTAACAGGATAGAAACTTCCTTTTCCCTTTCATGGATTCACTGTAAGCAACCTTGTGTGTAGAGTAGGAGGGTAAGGGTCTTCAGGGACTTGCTTTTCATTGTTCTCTTGGTTGGCAGGGATTTAAATGACAAGAAGAACCCCAAGCTTCAGTTTGTAACTGGCTCTAAACTTGTAGCTCCAGACTGCTTACTGTGTTTCTTCTTTTAGAAAGTGCATCCTGGTATCAGCAACTGCTAATAACTCCTCTGGAGATTTTCATCAATGATTCAAAGATGATGGTGTTTAAGGGGCTTGGCAGCTGCGTCCTCTTTGTTGGGGCGGACCTGAAATCCTTTCACTGTTTGTTGCCTTGAATAGAGCAGATGTCTTAAGAGTGCCCAACGCTGCATGACTCCACGCGAAAACAGGCAATTAATAGATGCTTTTGGATGAGGATAAGGTTGTTGCTGATTGCTTGCATCCTATCAGCAACTGAATCCCCTCCATCTGTCTAAATATTTTAGTCTTGAAATAAACATGGATTAGAATGAGACAAGAATAACCTTCAGCCTCTTTGGTGTTGGACTGTTCTGAGGGTCCTTTCTCTCTCTGTTCATAACCACAAATAACTTTAGTGGCCTTTTAGGGGTAGAAGAGTTTAAGTAATATGACTTGGGCCAGATTGGGGAGTCAACATCAGTTTGGTGTGCAGCAGACAGTGGAATAATCCAATTCAAGTTCCTCCTCTGCTACAAATCTTTTTGTGACCTTCTATGAACTCATGTGATACTTATTGTATATACTACACATTTTTGCACCTAAATATATTTGGTCTTTTAGGCTTCTTCAAGGAGTTTTATGTATATTAGACTTATCTAACTAGATGGCAATTCAGTTCAGTTCAACAGACATTTACTAATCATCAGCAGTGTATATGGCACATGGAAAGATTTTCCAATAAGATGAAATTATAGATCATTGATATATATGCAAGACACTATGCTAGGCACTAAGGATAACAAACAAACAACAAAAAAAAACCTAGTCCTTACCTTCAAGGGGCTTGCCTTCTACTGGAATTGTTATATTACATAGATAAGTAAATACAAGATAATTTGAAGAGATAGGGAGAGAGATGTTATTAATAGCTATAACAACTAAGGGGAATCAGGAAATATTTTACCACATCCTAAAAACTTTTTTTTTTAACCCTTAACTTCTGTGTATTGGCTCCTTGGTGGAAGAGTGGTAAGGGTGGGCAATGGGAGTCAAGTGACTTGCCCAGGGTCACATAGCTGGGAAGTGTCTGAGGCCAGATCTGAACCTAGGACCTCCTGTCTCTAGGCCTGACTCTCAATCCACTGAGCTACCCAGCTGCCCCCCTAAAAACTTCTAAATCCTGGAAGATCACATCAGCCCAGGAATTCACACTTTGAAATAACTTTTGCCTCTTATTGGAGTACCAAGGACTTTATTCAGTACCTCCATTTAAGGAGGATGTCTAGAATGGTCCATCCTTTATTTCATGCCAGGTTTCACTCCTCTTAATTTCTTCATCTTGCCCTACTGCCAGGTATATTCCCTCCCTCTAGCCCCTTTTTAGTTTTTTAAATATGTTATCTTTGCTTTTTACAATGTTAGCTCCTTGGAAGGCAAATACTAACTTTTCCCCTTTGTATTTGTATCTCCAGCATTTAGCACAGTGCCTGGCACATTGTAAGCACTTAATAATAGTTTATTGACTGACTGATCAAGGAGGTAGGCACCTAAGTTGAGCTTTGAAGAAAGCTAAAGAGTCTGAGAAATCAAGATGAAGAGGTCTGTTTGGATATATTCAAACAGACTCTCTCTCAGAGTCTCAAAGAGAGAGAGAGTCTGTTTAAGTAGAGAGTCTGTTTGTGTGTGTGTGTATATATATATATATATATATATATATATAGAGAGAGAGAGAGAGAGAGAGAGAGAGAGACATATATATATATATATAAGTCCTGAACCTTAAACTTGTGTATGTCCACCCGTCTCATATGTGTTTCTTGTAGACAACATATGGTAGGATTTT
>NC_058131.1:269521092-269591323 GCF_016433145.1 Gracilinanus agilis | reverse complement strand
TTTTAGTATTTCTAATTTAGTTTTCATCTGGGGGTTTTTAATTTGCTCACTTTCTAATTTTTTGAGTTGCATACCCAATTCATTAATCTCTGCCCTCCTTAATTTGTTAACATATGCACTCAAGGATATAAATTTCCCCCTGAGTACTGCCTTGGCTGCATCCCACAGAGTTTGGTAGGAAGTCTCATCATTGTCATTCTCTTCAATGAAATTGTTGATTGTTTCTATGATTTCTTCTTTGACAAATTGGTTTTGGAGAATCATATTGTTTAATTTCCAATTGGTTTTTGATTTGCCTGTCCAGGTGCCCTTACTAATTATTATTTTTATTGCATTATGATCTGAAAAGGTTACATTTATTATTTCTGCTCTTTTGCATTTGTTTGCAACGATTCCATGCCCTATTACATGGTCAATCTTTGTGAATGTACCATGTGCAGCTGAAAAGAAGGTGTATTCCTTTTTGTCCCTATTTATTTTTCTCCACATATCAATTAAATCTAATTTTTCTAGGACTTCATTCACCTCTCTTACCTCTTTCTTATTTATTTTTTGGTTTGATTTATCTAGATCTGAAAGAGGAATATTTAGATTTCCCACTATTATGGTTTTACTATCTATTTTCTTCTTGAGCTCTGCCAGTTTCTCCTTTATGAATTTGGATGCTATACCACTTGGTGCATATATATTGAGTAGTGTTATTTCCTCATTGTTTATACTGCCTTTAATCAGGATGTAATGACCTTCCCTGTCTTTTTTAATCATATCTATTTTTACTTTGCCTTTGTCAGAGATCATAATAGCACTCCTGCCTTCTTTTTCTTATTTGATGCCCAAAAGATTTTGCTCAAGTCCTTAACCTTAAACTTGTGTATGTCCACCTGCCTCATATGTGTTTCTTGTAGACAACATATGGTAGGATTTTGGTTTCTGATCCACTCTGCTATTTGCTTCTGTTTTATGAGGGAGTTCATCCCATTCACATTCAGAGTTACCATTATCAGTTGGGCATTCACTGACATTTTTGTATCCTTCCCTAGACCTACCCCTTCTTCTTAAACTATTTTCTTTTAAACCAGTGGTTTGCTTTGAGCCAGTATCCCTTATTCCCTGCCTTGATTGACTTCCCTTTCTGCCCCCTCCCTTGTTATTCCCCTCTTTTTGTTTTTTAAAGGCCTAATGAATTCCCTACCCCTTCTTCTCCCCTCCCTTTTTTGACCTCCCCACTCCCCTGCTCCCTTTGGTTTATCCCTTCTCACTTTCTCAGTAGGGTCAGATAGAGTTTTTTATCCGAATGGATAATAAAGCTACTCTTCCCTCTCCGGGTTGATTACACTGAGAGTAAGGTTTGATTATTACCTCTTAATGCTCTCTTCCTCTCCTTCTTATAATAGTATTTATCCCCTCCCCTTCCCATGCCCTCTTTATGTGTAATAGAATATCCTATTTTTCTTATTTACTCAGATTTTTCTTGGTGTCCCCTACTATTCCCTCCCCTCTTTCCCACCCCCCATGTCATCTTAGACCATTTAGTATCCTGTCCTCTCCCTATGAATTATTCTTCTGGTTGCTATAATAGTGAATATTATAATAGTGAATAGAGTTCACTACAGAGAATTATACATAGCATTTCTCCACCTAGTAATACAGATAATTAGATCTTATTTAAGCCCTTAAAGAGTCAAATTTAAAAAATTATGAGTTTTCTTTCTTTTCCCTCTGTTTCTTATTTACCTTTTCATGTTTCTATTTACCTTTTCATGTTTCTCTTGATTTTTGTGGTTGGGTATCAAACTTTCCATTTAGTCCTGGTCAAATAAGCTTTTGTATGTGAGGCAAAGGAAAAAATGAAAAGATAGAAGATTATTAATAGGTCCCAGCCTCATGGATCTTACAATTATTGGTAATGAAGAGATCTAGGATAGAAAGTGGCTGAGTTGGAATGAAGATATGGGTTCTGGGAGTTTAAAAAACTGAACTTAAAGGCCAAAGTATTCTAGGGGACATCAGGATGTTTTTGAAATATCCTAATATGAGGGTAGGAGTAGCGATAGAACAGAAGACTGTGAACTAGATATTGAATTCCTTGAAACAGGAGGAAGCATAACTTTAGTTAATGAATGCTACAGGTATTGGTACAGATTGGGTAGTATAGAATGGTATGATCTTCAGACAGGTTGTTGATTAATGATGGCAAAAGAGAGGTCTGGATATAGCATCAAGGAGCAAGGATTATGCTTATTCCTCTTGGTTCTGTGTGTCAGAGGCCATGGGAAGAGGGACACTTAGTAGATAGGGAGGCATTATCTTAATCTAGGTAACCAGATTTTGGTTAGTAATAATAACCGTTGTATTTATCATTTATATAATAGTTAACTTTATGTCCAGGTACTGAGCTGAACACTTTACAAATGTTATCTAATTACAACACTGAGAGGTAGGTGATCTTATTGTCCCCATTTTACAGATAAGGAAACTGAGGTAAATAGATTGTGACTTGCTTAGGGTCACATAGCTGAGGCTGGCTTTGAACCTATGTCTTCATGAAACCAGGTATAAACCAGACACTGCACCACCTTATACCAGAAGACCAGAAGATACAAGAAGGAGTATGAGATGAAGGAGAATTTGTTCATTTTAGAGCCAGGTTTTCGAGAGATCATAATGAAATAGTAGGAAAGAAAGGATATCAGCTGTGAAGGAGTTGGGTTAAGGTACATATGAATGTTGATACAAGAGGAGTCATCAAAGAAAGAGATTTTCCTTACAGAAGAGGCAGTTTTGAATCATAAGGATAAGATGAACAGAATCAAGGAGATGAAGGGATAAAAGTGCCAATTGATTGGGAACACCACTCAGGGTTCTGGGATGAGTAAGCAGAGTTGATGTAGAGTTGATGATGTTGATTTCCACCGTAGTTGTTCTGAGTACAGGGTAGAATGGGTGTAGGTGGTGGGTCTAGATTAACAATTATGTCTGGACTTCTGGGTTAGCAAAAAACTGATGTATGGTTTCTGAAGCTAGACTGACTTAGACAATATAAAATACTTAGAAATCTATCTACCAAAACAAACACAAGAATTATATGAAAACAACTACAAAACACTTTCCAAACAATTAAAACTAGATTTAAACAATTGGAAAAACATTGATTGCTCATGGGTAGGACGAGCTAACATAATAAAAATGACCATTCTACCCAAATTAATTTATCTATTTAGCCCCATACCTATCAAACTACCAAAAAACTTTTTTACTGAAGCTAGACTGAATTTAGGGTTGGCTCCAGGCTGGATAGCTTTATCCTCACTGTGTAAAAGATACTAAATCTGAGTTCCTGGGAGCCTAGACCTTCTAGTATCTTAAGGCTTTGAAGCTCAAGATTACTAATGAATTTGAGAATCTTCCATAAAGGCCCTCTAGTACTTCTTGTGTCCTGAGACTTGGGATCTTGACCTACCTGACCAGATAGAAATCCCCTTGGGGCAGATGAAATTCTCCCTTCCCCTCCATTTACTCAGACAGAGGTATTTGGCATTGGGCATTTGGGGAATTATGTAGAACTGGTTAGTTGGATTATTTTGCAACCTATTGGTTTTTTGTTTCCAATTCTCTTTATCCAATCTGCATTTGGCCTCCAGTTTCTTTCAGGTAATTAATTGCTTTTCTTTACATGCTGCTTCCTAATTCCACCTGTTTGCCTAAATGCTATGAGATGGTCTCAGGCACAAAGGATTTTTTTTCCATTAGAGCAGGAGACCTAATGATTCTCAGGATGAAAAAACTGAAGCTGATCTGCAGTCTCTTTAGAAACTGGGAAAATATTTTGTCTGGTTTCACAGAAGCATATTGTTACTCTTCTGGGCATGAAGTTGTCAAGCATCTTGAGCCTTTTTCAAATAGGTAGCATTTGCTAATGTAGTAGGTCAGATTCAAGGTACCATCCATGTGCTTATGTGGAAAGTATGTCTCTTTTAGGGTGAACAAGTTTCTGCTTTGATTTTTGTATTTGCTCTTTTGTATTGCAATGATTCAAAAATAATTTGACTTTGTTTAGAGGTTCTTTTTTTTTAAATGAAGAAACTTAAATTAATTGCATATGTTGATTGTTAATTTTAAATAGCAATTCCTAAACCACTAAATGGAGTTAAACCCCAATAAGGTCTTGAGAAAGACCAGGTCCCTGGGAATACAGTTCATTTTGGCATAGTGACCAGTAGCCTCTGTTCTTCAGACCAAACACCACATTTTAAGCTAGAGACAATTTGGGTTCCAGGCAGATTGTTCTCATTTTACATTAAGTTCAATTAAAAAGAAATCAAACAGTGGGGAGAATTTGGCATTTGTCTTTACCAGCTGTTTTTATTCTCGGAAACACATTAGCTGTTAGTGTTTCTTCAATTTAAAATTTATAGATAATACAAACTACACTCTTTTTATTAAGCTATGCATGGGAGAAAAGACTGAATTTTTTATGATGAGAATTCAAGATAATCTTTGTGTACTTTTGCCAAAGACACAGTAACTAGTAGTTGATGAACCCTTGTATGTGGTCTGGAACTGACCCTCAGTTTAATTTCATCTGGTCTGCAGCAAGATATGCTATGATGATAACTATTGTGAAAATGCAAAATGGCTTTAGAAATCTGTGGTAGCTAGTTGTTTTTTTAATTGCCACAAGAGAGGGTTATTACAATAAAAAATGAATTGTGATATTTCCTACTTTGAGAGGCTTTCCAGAATATTGTTGTTTTGAAACTTTCAGTAGAAATTTAGACATTTCTATAACAAAATTTGAAAATTTTACTTGCCCATATTTCTTATCTAGAAAATTTTCTCTCTTCCTTGATCCCCCTCCTCCCCCTCGCCACCTTACACCATAGCAGACATTCTCTCTACTGTGTGTTTTTGTGTCTTTGTCTTTCATATGTTTTGTCATTCTCTGTGTCTATCTCTATGGGTGTCTGTCTCTGTGTATACACACTTTTGAATATATTTGTCTCTGTCCCACTGTAGTTCTGTCTTCTCGTTTGTTTTTTTTAACTAACTCCTCTTCCCTCCTTTTCTTAATAGTTCATAATATAGAACTGAAGTTTATGTTCCCCATTCCTAGTTTTAAAATGTCAACAGTTTTAATTTTTAAAGTCAGTAATACCTGTTGTATACATTTACATAATTTGGTAAGGCTTACAAAGTGTCTTTCTTACAACAACCTTGTCCAGGAGGTAGGGCATGTTTCTTAGCTTACAGGTCATGAATATGAAGGAAGTTGAATGACTTGCATATGGTCACAAAGCCAGGAAAGATCAACCCCAGGTTCAAATATAGGCCTCTCAACTTTAGGTGCCATGCTTTTCCTTTTATACCTTGCTGCTTCTGATATTTGGTAGATGTGGCATAGTCTTTGCTCTCAAGGAGCTTACACTCCAGGAGGAAGGAAATGACCTGAACATAAATAGCTGACATAGGACAGAGAACACAGTAAGTTCAGAGGAGTTGTTTAGACAGAGTGCTACATGAATGATGTCATATTGAAGCTCTGGGAGCTGAGAGTCCCACCTTGATTGACAGGTGAAGACCGTTGGACCTCAGAATGTTCCCAGAGGCCATGAGGACAGGGGAGAAAGTGGTTGGCCAGGGGGGTATAAATACCCTAACAGCCCCTGACAAGGGGTTCTTTCCTTTCTTTTTGGACCTTGGATCTGTGGACCCTGGTCTATTGGGAACTGAGGCTTGCTTGGCTAAGTCTTGCAAGAACTCCTGTCTTGAACCCCACTGACATTGACTGACCTGTATCCAGACCGTGAATCCTCTGATTCTTCTGTCCCTAGACATTTAGGCATCCAAATCATCCTTAGATATCTAGGTATCCTGGGCCCGGGAGGGATCCAGGAAGTGGGCAGGAGAAGAAGAAGAGGGTGGAAAGGGTGGTTCCTAAAGGCTGTAGAAAGGCATAACATCTGGCAAGAAGAAGAAGCTGAGAGACATCATCCAACAGCTTGCTTGCTCTGGTTTGGCTGTGGCCAGGCTAAGCCAGAGGAGCTGAAGAACAAGCCAGAATCATTATTAACCAGCCTACCTTCCTGGAGTGGCTGTATCATCACTTCTCCGGGGAGGGAGCAAACGCAGTCAGATAAACGTGTCCAAGGCTAATAGAGCCTAATACCCACTATTGATCAACCCCAGGTGGGAACTGAAAGGGAATACCCATCCACTAACCTGAGGGATCCTGCCTGGGCACTGTTATAAAGGAGGGAGTTGTTACAACATCCAGCTAGGTGGCAAGACTCAGGTGATCTTGCACTAACCACATATCTAAACTACCACTACTGTCACCAAATTAATAGTGGTAGTATCCAGTTTCTCCTATATTTTATAACAGTTTTTGGTGAAGCCAGACTATAGGACCTAACAAAAAGGGAGAATAGAAGAGCAAAGAGAAATGGGACTGGTTAGGATGACATTTATACTAGGGATCATAGCAATGTTTTTATATTCTTTCACCCAGGGAGTAATCAAACTATGGTTTCACATTATACCAGAATACTTCATAAAAATACTGACCATTTATGATACTTACAGATATCTAACCATAACTATGGCAGAATTTATATCATACTTGCCAGCACTGATAGTGGCTCTGATAATGGTAATTCAAGGTTTAATGGCAGTTAGGAAACTAATTAATGTAATGTTTGGCAAAGGCAAGAACGATAAGGATGACATTATAGCAATGATGAAAGAGCAAATGAGGATAATGATAGAAACAAACAACAAGATAAGATTGGGTCAAGATCTGGATAACCACACCATAATGCAGTTAGAGATAATTGAAGGCATGTACAAACCAAAAGAAAAGCGGACTCCCAAAGCAAAGATGACAGACGATAGCACACAGACAGGAACTGAAACAGGGACAGCTACACAAACTGAGGCTGGAGCAATGGCACCTGCTACCGTGTCCTTGCTACCAATTATTGATCAGATACAATTTCGGGCTGATGGGGAGGCGGTGAACATGAAAACATACAAGGTGTTCATGGCTCAGGATCTGGAAATTTTGAAAAGGAGATTCCCCAAATTCTTTCTGTCCCCTTACAAGGCCAGCTTGCTTGTCAAGAAAGGTTTCATGGAGGACCTGAGTTGGGTCTATAAGGAAAGGAAGGTCTTCTTTAGCTCTGAGATGCTATGAGTTGGAATACATCTTTTTGTACTCTACTTTTCTTTATTCCTTGACTCCACTCTAGTAACAATCAAAAAAGGAGGGGATATTAGTATGAGGAAGCAGTATGATGCTATTGTTTAAAAAAATCATATGATGCTGGGTTATATTAACTTGAATATGAAATGCTATGTCTTAAGACAGCCAGTTTGAAATACCTAATAGGCAAAGAGACTTGAGCTGAATATTTAGACCTGAGACTAGACCTTCAACAATTGATTCTAAGAATTAAGGAAAGTATTTTTTAAAAAAGGAATATTAGGTTCAGTTTAAAGACAGATATAGAGAAAAGCAATCATTAGAATGGGTAAGAGAACTTACAATGAAAGGTTGAAGCTCTTAAGAGTCATTTAATTATGAAAATGAAGGGACATAATCAGGTTAAAATAACTCAATGGGGCATAGTGTAAAGAGCACTAAACTAGAAGTCAAGATATATCTGGATTTTAGCCCCATCTCTTCCACCTTTCAGTCTAAGTTTATAAGCTATGTGACTTTGAGTTAAGTAATTTAATATCTATGAGTTTCACCTTTCTGACTGCCAAGTTAAGGGAAGGAACCAGGGGTTAGAATAAGTGACCTTCAAAATAATTTCCAACTTCAGCACTCTTTGATTTTTAATCTTCCAGGTAATTTTACAAGGAGAATTTTTAATAGTTATTTTCTATCTTCTTATATGCCAGAACAAAATCAAATGAGTTATAGTAGCAAAAGATATTGCGATTTGAAATATGGAAGAACATTTCCATCACATTTCCCCACCTGCTACCCCTATTTCCCCTGAGAGCAAGTCCTTTTCTTCCCCCCTCCAAAATGTTTTTTGGTGTGTAAACATTAAAATAGAATCAGATGGTTCTCTAGTTCAAGTTCCCAGAAGTATTTGTAATTCCTTCTTTGCTAAACTTAGGTAGTCTCTGTTCTGGAAATGATGAATTTGTGTTGTGGTTTGGCTGCTCAGAGGTGTTAGACCAAATGCTCCTTTTCAGTGGTATGACCAAACACAGGCTAGAAAACACAGCTGGTTTTAATTTCCACTGAAGTGTTTCTTTACTTCCTACACATATCTATTCATTCTCTTCTTAGTCATACTGATACTGGGAAAAAGACATGTAGATTTTGGCTTTGAATCCTATCTAAAACAGAGGGAGAAAAAGGAAAAACAATTCAGAAAGCTTTTTTTTTTAAAACTATTACATTCATTTGGAAAATCTGAATTCTGGCAGTTAATGTCCAGGCTTTAACTAGGAACTTTTGCTGTCAAAAGAGAATTTTAACAGCATGATACAGTACTGTAAAAAAAAATATATATATATATATATACACACACACATATATATGTTATAAAATTAATTAGCATATAAAGTGCTTTGCAAACCTTAAAGTTCTATGTAAATAATAGCTACTGTTATCACTATTTTCTATTGCAAAGAACCATACTTCATTCATATCTTATTTGGAATTATGTTAAATGATCATAATTATTCTATTTTAAAGTCATGTACTAGCAATAAACTTTTTTTTTTAAACCCTTACCTTCCACCTTAGAATCAATACTGTATACTGGTTCCAAGGCAGAAGAGCGGTAAGGGCTAGGCAATGGGGGTCAAGTGACTTGCCCAGGGTCACATAGCTAGGAAATGTCTGGGACCAGATTTGAACCTAGGACCTCCCGTCTCTAGGCCTGGTTCTCACTCCATTGAGCTACCCAGCTGCCCTCTTTATTTTAGATGAACTTTCTCTTAATATAATTTCTAATTGATTTTTTTAGTTAAATCAGAAAGGTTGATTTGGGGATGGGGGAAGGTTATCTTATACCCTGCTATTTTATTAAATCACTTACTACTCTAATTTCTTTGTTTATTTTCTCTGGTTTTCTAAGGACACCATTCTATTATATGGGTTTTTTTCCAAATTATTTTTATTTATTTCATTAAATATTTCCCAATTACATGTAAAACAAATTATTAACAATCTTTTTTTAAACATTTTGAATTACAGTTATCTCCCACTCTTCTGCACTTCCCCACTCTTTGGGAAGGCAAGCACTTTGATTTTTATTATACATGTAAAGTCATGTCAAACCTATTTCCATATATTAGCCATTCTGCAAAAGAAAATATGAAAAAATAAAATAATAAACATAAAGTAAAAAATATACTCCAATTTGCATTCAGAGTTCATTAATTCTCTCTCTAGAAATGGGTAGCATCTTTCACTGTGGGTCCTTTGGAACTCTCTTAGATCATTGTCTTGATCAAAATAGCTAAGTATTTAATAGTTGATCATTCCTTACAGTATTCCTGTTACTATGCACAGTGTTCTTCTGGTTCTGGTAACTTCACTTTGCATGAGTTAATATGTCTTCCCCAAGTTTTTCTGAAACTATCTTTCTCATCATTTCTTATAGAAAAATAGTTTTCTATCACAATGATGCTTCAACTTGTTCAGCCATTCCCCAATTAATAGCTGAAAATGCAGTTCTTTGCCACCAAAAAGAAGCTGCTATAAATATTTTTGTTCAAATAGGTCCTTTTCCTTTTTTTTCCTGATCTATTTGAGATATTAGTAGAGTATTGCTAGGTAAAAGGATATGCACAGTTTCACAGCCCTTTGAATATTATTACAAATTGATCTCCAGATTATTTGGACTAATTCACAACTCCATCAGCAGTGCATTAATGTCCCAATTTTTCCCACATCCCCTCCATTATTCATAATTTTATTTTTCTATCATTTTAGTCAATGTGATAGATGTGAAGTGGTATTTCAGAATTATTTTATTGTGCATTTCCTCAATAAGTAGTTATTTAGAGCATTTTTTCCTTGTAATTCTTGATAGCTTTGATTTTTTTCTTCTGTAAACTGCTTGCTCATATCCTTTGAACAATTGTTAGTTGGGGAATGGCTCTTATTTTTAAACATTTGGTATCATCCCCTATTTATCTGAGAAATGAGGCCGTTAGCAGAGAAACTTGTTGTAAATTTCCCCCATAGTTTTCTGTTTTCATTCTAATTTTGTCTACATTAGTTTAGCTTGTGCAGAAGCTTTTTAACTTCATGTACTCAAAATTATTTGTTTTACTTTATTTAATTTCCTCTAGCTCTTGTTTGGTTATAAACTCTTCTCTCATTCAGAGATCTGACAGATATATTTTTCTGTGCTCCCCTAGTTTACTTATGATACCACCCTTTGCATCTAAATCATTTATCCATTTTGAACTTATCTTGGTATATGATATAAATGTTTTTCTTCGCCTAAGTTCCCTGCCAATCTACTTTCCAGTTTTTCCAACAGTTTTTGTCAAACGTTGAGTCTTACTCCCAAAGCTTGAATTGTTGGGTTTATCAAACGTTATATTACTGTGGTCTTTACTACTTTCTAATCCAGTGATGGACAAACTATTCCCCGTGTAATACAGGGTTGCAGCAAAAGCTCTTGCTTTTGCAAACCAACTGTAGCACCCCTGGCAGTTAGAAGGAATGGAATGTTAACCCTGGGCTCACAGGAAAACTGTTAGAGCCTGAGACTATAAATATCCCTGGAGTACCAACTGAAGGGCCTTTTGCTTCTTGGGGCTTTTGGGCTTTGCCTGATTTCCCTGGGCCTCTCCCTTGACCTCTCCATTGATATCCTGCTATTTCCCTGGATTTTCCCCATTGGGCCCTGGGAGGAAGGGTGATTTGGTGGGTGGAAATTGTGGGAATTAGCTTTTATAGGCAGGCAGGGATAACCTAAGCCAAACTATCACTTTATCTAACAATCTGCTGAACCTTTACATCAGGGCAGGGAAATTACCTTTGGCTGAGGGAGCTGGCTCTCTCTGTCTGATCCCCTCTTCAGTGACCCTTCCCCCAGTACCAGCTTCTCCCTTAGCAGCAGTTACCAAACCCTAATCCCCTTTCCCCTCAGCTTACCCTTGGCAATAATAAATCCCTTTTATTTTATACAAAGAGTTTCTGGAGAATCATTGTACTCACTAGTAGGGCAAAGACTGAAGAAGGAAAGGAGTAACTTTTCTTTATTTCTGGAGGGCAAACCCAGGAATCCATCTTGGGCAGGAAGTGGCCAGCCGTCACTTCCTGTAAAGTTTCAGTTTTCACTGGCAGGGAAGAGTCTCCTGACTCCTCCCTCAAGGGAGCTTAGAAATAACAGCAGAAGGCTGAAGAAACCCTTCAGCAGACCCATACCATCTCTGACCTGGTTCTTCTTATATCATAGAGAATAGTCTCCCTGCCTGAAGGACCCAGCTTATTCCTCCCAGTACTCTCAAGTATCTAGCCTCTGTGATTAGCTTAATTGATTAACAGCCCTTCCTATATTTTCCTATTTACTCCATGACATATCATATTCCCATTTTATTCTATAACACCCATGGGCCAGATCCAGGCTGTAGTTTGCTCATCACTGCCTTAAGCAATTCCCTAATCACTACATCTGGATGTGGGGGCGTAATGATTAGGGAAGTGCTTAAGGCAGTGATGGGCAAACTACAGCCTGGATCTGGCCCATGGAGAATAGTTTGCCCATCACTGGTTTAATCCATTCCATTAATCTACTACTTTGTTTCTTAGCCAGTCCCAGATTGTTTTGATGAATACTTTGAAATCTGAAAGTGTTAGGTCACCTTCCTTTACATTTTTTCCCATTGATTCCCTTCATATTTTGACCTTTTATTCTTCCAGATGGATTTTGTTACTATTTTTTCTATCACTATAAAATAGTTCTTTGGTTGTTTGATTAGTATGGCACTAAATAAGAAAATTAACTTAGGTAGAATTATAATTTTTATTATATTGGCTTGACCTACCTATAAGTAATTAATTTTTCTCCAGTTTTTTAAATCTGTCATTATTCATGTGAAAAGTGTTTTGTAATTGTGTTCTGTAATCCCTGGGTTTGTAGACTATGTAGACTCCCAAGTATTTTATATTACTTGCAGTTATTTTAAATAGAATCTTTTTTTAACTCTTTTCTGCTGGGTTTGGTTGGTGGCATAAAGAAAACTCGATGATTCATGTGGGTTTATTTTATATCTTGCAACTTTAATGAAATTGTTAATTGTTTTAATTATTTTTTAGTTGATTTTCTAAATATACCATCATAGCATCTGTAAGGAGTAATACTTTTGTTTCCTCATTATCTATTTTTATTCTTTGAGTCTCTTTTCTTATCTTATTGCTAATAATAGGGGTGACAATGGCCATCCTTGTTTCACTCTTGATCTTATTGGGAAAGCTTCAAGTTTATACCTGTTAGAGATAATGTTTGCTCTTGGTTTTCAATAAGTATTACTTATAATTTTAAGAAAGGTTGCATTGATTCCTGTGTTTTCTAGTGTTTTTAATAGGAATGAGTATTATAGTTTGTCAAAGGCTTTTTCTGATTAAGATAATCACATGATTTTTTTTGTTATTCTCATTGATATGGTCAGTTATGCTAGTAGTTTTCCTAATATCGAATCAGTCTTGGATTCCTGGTATAAATCCCACCCAGTTGTAGTATACGATCTTTGTGATATAATTCTATGATCTCCTTACTAGTATTTTATTTTAAATATTTGTGTCAATATTCATCAAGGGAATTGGTTTTCTTTCACTGTTTTGCTTTTTAGGATTTAGGTATTATTGTGAAATAATTATAATAACTGAAGAAATAAACTCTGAGCTATGTGATTTATTGGCAAAGCATGCAATTACAGATAAATTGGGTCTAGGGTCCCTCTGTAGTGACAAGGACCCTTATGGGAAATTTACAGAGATTTTCTAATTTTCTAATAAAGTACAGTTACTATTTTTAATGTTACTGGATTTAGATTTAGGGATTTTACAGAGTTTGGAGACTGATTGGTTGCATTCTCTGAGTCCTACAAAACAGTAATACAATAATAAATTATTTCCCTGAAATCACATGACATAAGAAAAACTAAACTTAACCAGGAAAACTAGACTTACTGCCAGCAGCTATACGAAATGTTAGAGATGATGCAAAATAGCATCAGTTTGATTCTTTTAATATCAAAACCATATTTATGTCAAAAAAGGAGTTTGGCAAGATTCCTTCTTTAAGAAGCTTTTTTTTTTCAAATAATTTTTATAGATTTGAAATTAATTGTTCCCTAAATGTTTGGTAGAATTCACTTGCAAATCCATCTGTTCTGAGGGATTTTTTCTTAGGGGGCTCATTTGTAGCTTGTTCAAGTTCCTTCTCTAAGATAGGGTTAATTAAGTATTCAGTTTTCCCTTTTGTTAATCTTGGCAGTCTATATTTTTGTAAATATTCATCCATTTCACTTAGATTATCAGTTTTACTGTCATATAATTGGTCAAAATAACTCCTAATAATTGTTTTAATTTAGTCTTCAAAAAAATTGAGTCTTCATTGATGGTGCATTCACTCTTTTTATTTTTTATACTAGTAATTTATTTTTCTTTATTTTTGCCTTTCAATTTTTAAAAAAACATCTTCCTAACATAATTGGCTCATTTTTCTCTTTTATGTATAATCCTTCTAACTGATAAAGTTCCTAGAAAAAGCACGTACCATCTTCCCTTATAGAAAGATAAACAGTTTAAACTTGAGTCCCTTATGATTTCTTTTTCATGTTTACCTTTTTATGCTTTTTTTTGTCTCATATTCGAAAATCAGATTTTCTATTCAACTCTGGTCTTTCAGGAATGCTTAAAAGTCCTTCTTTTCATTTAATTTCCATTTTCTCCCTTTGAAGGATTATACTTATTGTTGTTGTATAGGTTTTTCTTTGTTATATTCCCAAAGCTTTTGCCTTCCAGAATATCCTATAATATTCCTGGGAATTTTCATTTGGGGATCTCTTTTAGGTGGTTATTGGTGGATTTCTATTTCTTATTTGCCCTCTGAATTAGAAGGGAAGCAACACACTGGGGAAAAAAATTTTATTACAACCTCTGACAAAGGTCTCATTTCTCAAATTTATAAGGAGCTAAGTCAGTTGTACAAAAAAATCAAGCCACTCCCCAATTGATAAATGGTCAAGGGACATGAATAGGCAGTTTTCAAATAAAGAAATCAAAACTATCAATAAGTATGAAAAAGTGTTCTAAATTTCTCATAATTAGAGAAATGTAAATCAAAACAACACTGAGGTACCACCTCACACCTAGCAGATTGGCCAATATGACAGTAAAGGAAAATAATAAATGTTGGAGGGGATGTGGCAAAATCTGGACACTAATGCATTGCTGGTGGAGTTCTGAATTAATCCAGCCACTCTGGAAGGCAATTTGGTATTCTGTACAAAGGGCATTAAAAGAATGCCTGCCCTTTGATCCAGCCATACCACTGCTGGGTTTGTACCCCAAAGAGATAATAAGGAAAAATACTTGTACAAAAATATTCATAGCCATGCTCTTTATGGTGACAAAAAATTGGAAAATGAAAGGATATCCCTTAATTGGAGAATGACTGAACAAATTGTGGTATATGATGGTGATGGAATACTATTATGCTGTAAGGATTGATGATCTGGAGGCTTTCCATATGAACTGGGAGAACCTCAGTGAACTGATGCAGAGTAAAATGAGCAGAACCAGAAGAACACTATACACAGAAAGTAAAACATTGTGGAATAATCCAGTGTAATGTACCTTGCTATTAGTAGAAATGCAATAAGCCAGGACATTTCTGAAGGACTTGGGTAAAAGAATGCTATCCACATTGGGAGAAAGAACTATGGGAGTAGAAATGCAAAAGCAAAACATATGACATCACTTATCACATATATATATGGGGATGTGATTTGGGGTTTAGACTTTTAAAAAATTGCTCTCTAGCAAAAATGAATAGGGGGCAGCTGGGTAGCTCAGTGGATTGAGTGCCAGGCCTAGAGACGGGAGGTCCTAGGTTCAAATCCGACCTCAGACACTTCCCAGCTGTGTGAACCTGGGCAAGTCACTTGACCCCCATTGCCTGCCCTTACCACTCTTCCACCTATAAGTCAATACACAGAAGTTAAGGGTTTAAAATTAAAAAAAAATTTAAAAAAATGAATAATATTTAAGTAGGTATCAAGTAACAACATTTGTACAACCCAATGGAATTGCTTGTCAGCTCGGGGGGGGGGGGGCAAGAAGAGAGGGAAAGAAAATGAATCATGGAAACATGGGAAAACATTTAAAATAAATTAATAAATTTAAAAATTCTTGTTTATTTCTCCCCATTCTACTGTCTAGGTCAGTTGTTTTTCTTATGAGATATTCAGATTTTCTTCTATTTTTTATCCTTTTGACTTTGCTTTATTGTTCTTTGATGTATTGTGGAGTCATTAGCTTTTGCTTACCCAATTCTAGTTTTTTTAAGGAGTTGTTTTCATCACTGAGATTTGTACATCTTTTTTCATTTGGCCAGTTCTGCTTTTTAAGATGTTATTTTCTTCAGTTTTTTGTGTTTCATTCACCAAACTGTTAATTGTCTTTTCATAATTTTCTTCCTTTGCCTTCATTTCTTTACTTGATTTTTCCTCTATCACTCTTATTTGATTCTGAAACTAGCTTTTTAGTTCTTCCAGGAATTCTTGTTGGGCTTGCATACAATTTACTTTTGTTTTTTGGAGGCTTTTCTTGTAGGTGTTTTGACTTCATTGTCTTTTGAGTTTGTATCTTGCTATTCTCTGTCACCTTATTAGCTTTTTATGGTCAGGTTTTTATGTGTGTGTATATGCTTTGCTCATTTTCCCATCCTATTTCTTGTTTGGAAATTTATGTTAATGTTGGGCTCTGTTCCTGGCATGGTGATGGAGGGTGGGAAGAGGCTCTGCTTCAAGCTTTTAGCTTTTTCCCACTGCTGTTTTCAGAGCTAGTTCTAGAGTTTTGGAAGTTTTCAGTGCTTCCAAGATGGAGTTACCTGAGAGAGGTATACTCACTGTTATCCTGTTATCACCTGGTTCTTAGCCAGGAAGGATCCTTGACCTCTTGGGATTTATACCCTTGGGACCCAGAAACATTTATACCCAGAAACAATGTAATTCCTCAGGGTAATTGATCTCTTTGGACCAGAAGTAATACTGCCTCTCCAGGTTTGCTCTTTTTTTCCCTTGAACTGTGACCCAGAAAATGGTATAGGCAATTGAGATGCCAAACAGCATCTAGTCTTCCAACCAGTCTTAGCACAGAGGTCTCCTTTATTTCTTTGCAGTTACCTTACCATTTCTGGCTTGACAGCTTCTGAAGTTGTTCCTGCTTCTGTCATCACCATTTAGTTCCATCACTGGTGTTTAATTAACCACATAGACTCTAGGCCAGCTTCCTCCCCCATGTTACAGAATCTCCTATGTTTTCTTGGACAGGAAGAGTATTTCATTCTAACTTTTTGTTGGCTCCACTACTCTAGAATTCCATTTGAAACATTTTAAAGTTGTTTGGAGGGGAATGCTGGGAGAGCTCAGCTGAGTGCTTCTCTGCTCTCCCATCTTTCATCCCATTATACATCAATAATAATTTTTTTCTTCTTTGCTGATATTTTTGTTTTGATTTTTGTTTTCTCATTGCTGAAGTTAGCATTTCTAGAACCATGTTAAATAATAGTGGGAAAGAGTAGCCATTCTTACATTCCCTTGTCAGTACTAGAATAGAAGAGCTTATATTTTTCTATTGTTAGTATTGCTAACTTTTGGTTTTAGATATTTTATTTTACCAAATACAAGTAATTACAGATTTCCACTTAAGTTTTTCAATTATATGATCCAAATCGTCTCACTTCATCCCTTCCGTCCTTCTCCTTGAGCTGGAAGGCAATTTGATCTGGGCTATACATATTTTATCATGCAAAACATTTTCATAAGGGAAAATCATATAAAACCAAAACCCCCAAATAAAAACCCAGTTAAACTAAAGTGAAAATTCATGTACTTTGGTCTGCATTCCAACTCCAATAGTCTCTCTCTGGAGGTGGATAGCCTTCTTTGTCATAAGTTCCTCAGAATTGCACTGGACTATTGTATTGCTGAGAGTAGCTAAGCCTATCACAATTGATCATTCCATAATATTGCTGTTACTGTGTATAGTGTTCTCCTGGTTCTGCTTATTTCACTCTGTATCAGTTCATGTAGGTCTTACCAGCTCTTTCCGAAATCATCCTGTTCATCATTCCTTATAACACAATAGTATTCCATCACCATCATTACCACAATTTATTCAGCCATTTCCCAGTTGATGGATATCCCTTCAGTTTCCAATTCTTTGCTACCACAAAAAGAGCAGCTACAAATATTTTTGTACAAGTAGATTCTTTCTCTTTTTAAAAAATCTCTTTGGGATACAGACCTAGTAGTGGTATTACTGGATCAAAAAGTATTCACAATTGTATAGCCCTTTGGGCATAGTTCCAAATTGCCCTCCAGAATGGTTGAATCAGTTCATAGCTCCACTAACAATGCATTAGTGTCCCAATTTTGCTACATCCCCCCCAACATTCATCACTTTCCTTTACTGTCTTATTGGCCAATCTATAGGTATGAGATGGTACCTTACAGTTGGTTTAATTTGCATTTCGCTAATCAAGAGTGATTCAGAGCATTTTTAAATATGATCATTGATAGCTTTGATTTCTTCATCTGAAAACTGCCTATTCATGTCCTTTGACATTTTGTCAAATGAGGAATGACTTGCATTCTTACAAATTTGGCTAAGTTTTCAATATATTTGAGAAATGAGACCTTTATAATTTCCCCCCCATTTAGTTGTTTTCCTTGAACTTTTAAAAGAAAGGCCTTTCCATGGCAATGTTTTTAAGGGTTTTTAATACAAAGGGGTGCTATGTTTTATCAAAATATTTTTCTGCTTTTAACAAAATAATCCTGTAGTTCTTGTTATTTCTATAATTTCATGATTAATTATACTAAATGGTTTTCTGATGTTGAGTGATTAATTTATCCATGATACAAATTCAACTTGTTCATAGAGAATTATTTTTTAGCTATGTTACTTTTTTTTTGGCAAAGATGTTGTTAAAAATTTGCCACTGTATTAGTTGGTATAGTTGTATAAATAGTTCTCTTTTTTGCTTTATTTCTTCCTACCTTGATTATCAGAACCATGTTTGTCTCAAAAGAATTTTGGTATGATGCTTTGTCTTGATTTTTGAGAATAATTTTTAGTGTGTAGTTACTAATTGGGATGTTTGATAGAATTCACTTATAAATCATTATTTTTTCTTTGATACCCTTTTCATGACTTGCTCAAATTTTTTTCTGAGATTTGATTGTTTAAATGCTGTTTCTTATGTTTTAGGTTCTGATCCATTTCCTTTGAATTCTTAGTTTCACTAGTGTAGTATAGTGTATAGTATACAGTTAATTCGGGCTTTCTTTGTTTTGTTTTTTTTTTTTTTGAAACCTTCACTTTCCATATTAGAACCTATACCATGTATTGGTTCCAAGACAGAATAGTGGTAAAGCTGCTCAGTGGGGTTTAAGTAACTTGCCCACAGTCACACAGCTAGTTGAGGTCTAAAGCTAGATTTGAAACCAGAACCTCCTGGCTCTCAATTCACTGAGTCAACTACCTGGCTCCCGATATAGTTATTTCTAATAATTATTGTCATTTGTTCTCTATTGGAAATTCACCTATCTACTTTGATATTGATCTACTCTTTTTTTTCCTAAATCAGGTTAGTCATTGTTTTATTTATTGTTAGTATTATTTTATTTTTATTTTTTAAAGTCTTTAAGTCTCCCCACCTCACCTACGCTATAAATGAAGATGCTTATTGTGGGTCTCAATAGAGGATCTTTTGCCAGCTCCATTTCCAACCTGTGCTGATTTGGCTCTCCTAACAGTCTGGTGACAACCTGTTCCCAGGAACTTGCCATATGAATGTTCAACTTAATTGCAGTTCAGCACTCCCAATCTCAAACCTCACCCACCTGTATAGATGGGATTACAGGTGTGGGCCATCATGCCCAGCTTTGTTAATGTTACTTACAAATCTCCTTTTAGTTTTATTAGTCACTTCTATAAGACTTTTAATTTTCATGTTTCACATTTCTTCTCTAATTTTCAGTATTCCATTTTACTTTCTTTAGTATTATTGATTTGTTTTCCTTTTTTATTACATGCTTTGTTGATCTTCCTTTATTTTGCCAGTATAAATTTTTTCTTTTCTTTTTTTTAAACCTTATCTTCTTTCTTAGAATCAATACTGTGTATAACTTCTAAGGCAGAAGAATGGTAAGGACTAGGCAATGGGGGTTAAGTGACTTGTCCAGAGTCATATGGCTAGGAAGTGTCTGAGGCCATATTTGATCCTAGGGCTTCCCTTCTCTAGGCCTGGCTCAATCCACTGAACCATGTAGCTGTTCCTATAAATCCTCTGAGAACTGCTTTAACTTTGTCCCCTTATTTTTGGAATATTGTCCCCTGTCATCATTTTTTTAATGCTATTTATTTTTTTCTTTGGTTTGTTCTTTGACTTACATTTGAAATGTTTATATCATTTATTCATACTTATTTTATCAATTGCTGTTTTAATATATCATGATCTGTGGAGGATGTATTCTCCTGTTTTTTTTAACATTTGTTTATATTTTATAACATGATCAGGTTTTGGAAATGTACTGAAAGATGCTTTAAAAACATGTATTCTTGATTATTCCTATTTAAAAGATGCCACACAAAAAATTGGAAAATGAGGGGATGTCTTTCAATTGGGGAATGGCTGAACAAATTGTGGTGTCTGTTGGTGATGGAATACTATTGTGCTCAAAGGAATAATGAACTGGAGGAATTCCATGTGAACTAGAATGACCTCCAGAAACTGATGCATAGTGAAAGGAGCAGAACCAGGAGAACATTATACACAGAGGTGGATACACTGTAGTACAATAGAATGTAATGGACTTCTCTACTAGCAGCAATGCAATGATCCAGGACAATTCTGAGGGACTTATGAGAAAGAATATTATCCACATTCAGAGGAACTGTGGGAGTTCTTCACAGAACACAGAAGAAAAACAACTGCTTGAACACATGGTTCAATAGGAATATGCTTGGGGATGTAGACTCTAAATGATCACCCTAGTGCAATTATCAATAATATGGAAATAGGTCTTGATCAATGATATATGCAAAACCCAGTGCAATTGTGTGTTGGCTATGGTGTGGGGGTGTAGGGGGTGGGATTGGAGGAGATACAAAGAACATGGACCATGTAACCATGGTAAAATATTCTAAATTAATTAATTAAATAATTTTTTGGCCCCGTGACATGAATAAATAAATAAAGGGTGCCACACAAGTCAAATCTAATTTTTTCCTATGATTCTTGCTTATTCTTCTTTTGGATTCATCAAAGTAAAAAGAGGGAAGATGATTAACATTTCCAACTATTATTGTGCTTTCATCAAAGTCTTTTTGTATTTCACCTGTTTTCCTTATAAGTATTTACAAATTATGCTATTGTCTCATAACTATTTAAAAATATTATTTTTTCCATGCCTCTGTCCCCTTTAAGTATAATATTATTTCCCTCCCAATTATCTCTCTGGACATCATTATTTTTATTGTTGCTTTATCTGAAATCATGATTGCCCCTAGAGTTATGTAAATATATTTTGTTTTATCCCCTCTTTTTATTCTCTTATGTGTCTGTACTAAATATGCTCCTTATAGGCAGGAGATTGTTGGTTTATTTTTAAAAATTCATTCTTCCATTCTTCCATTCTTCCTCTTGATTTTTTTTTTGTATCAATCTTTCCTGTGGACTTGGCCCTTTTCCTTAGTGGCTTTTTAGCTCTTGTCATGACAGTGCTCTTCAACTCCTCTCTGCTGTTTTATGCCCTTTTCCTCTCTTAGGCTAGGCTTCAATTCCTCTATTGTCACCTGCTGCCTGTCTTCTGAGTCCTTCCTGTCAGTGACAGTGGGAACTTAACAGGCTTTTTCACTTCCTCTAGAATCTAAGGAATTCTTAACCTTTTTTGTGTCATGGATGACCCCTTTGGCAGCCTGGTGAAGTCTGTGGATTGCTTCTCAGTGTAATGTTTTCAAATATGTAAAATAGAATACATAAAATTACAAAGGAAAGTAGTTATGTTGAAATACATTCATCAAAATGTTATTTTAAGTTCAAAGACACTAGGTTAAGAACTTCTACTCCAGAATATAGTCTCTATATATCTGAATCCTTGACTGTTTACTTCCATTCCACATTTTCCTTCAGTCATCTTTTTTCTCTTTTTTGCTCACCCTTTGCCCTCCCTAAAAATGTCTTCATTGGGATTATACATTCTCAGGAATTTTTTCAGCCTTTCTCTGAGATAGATAGGAATAAGGAGAGTCACACTCATTTTTTATAAGTTTTATTGATACTTTTATATCCATATCAATACTCTCCACCTCCAAACCTCCCATATAATGAAATACAGAAAGTAAAACAAACCAACCAAGTAGCTGTGACGGAAAACATATGGCTAATGATGTATTTATCATCTGCCTCCTCCCTGTGGAGTACTTTTCACATGAAACCTTCCTTGATCTCTCCAACTACTAGTGCCTGCCTTCCCATCTAGTATTTAATTACTTGTATTTATCTTATATGTTTTCTCTCTGTGTTAATGTATGTACCTGTTATTTCCCTCTGTAGACTATAAGTTTTTTGAGATTAGGGATTGTCTCTTTTTTTTGTATCTTAATGTTCACGGCCCCCTGTCACTAAACAGCATGAGGCACATAGTAGGTACTCCATAAATGCTGGTCAATTGAGGGATGCTTCACGGTCACTTTTCTCATGTTAGGATGATTTGCATGTTTTTCCATTGAATAATTAAAAACAGTGAGTTTATTCTTCATTTCACTGAGGTTACCTTGTATGAATTGTTACTGGAAATTGAAGCCAAGTTTCTTGACTTCTAGTTAAGTTTTCTGCTCCTTACATTTTTATTGATTTGTACTTTAAGGTCACAACTTAGAAACCAAGAAGCCTATAAAAGGGGCTTTAGTGTTTCTAAAGTAGTAAAGATAAATTATTCACTAAAGAAGTAAACATGAGTTCATGGTTCTTTACTTTAGCCAGATGGCAAGAAATGCCAGAAATGAACTCTATTTTCCCAAGCAAGGGATAAGAATATGCTAAAGAAAAACAAAATGAAGCCAGAAAACAGTCTAGAAATAAGACAATTCTGATGACAACCCTCATTCCAGGGACATTTATATGAAATTCGAAAACATGGACAAGTGGAACTTTTATCAGAGATGATCAACATCCTTTTTAGGGTCAGAATTTTTAGTAAAGAATGTTAGCTGGGCAAAAACAAATGAATTATTTTTTAGGGTAAAGGATAATTAGATTGGAGAATTTTTCTCATTTTACCCTTCCAGAATGTAGAGTTTGGGGTTAACCTTGTAGATTTATCAAAGAAAGCTTGTTTTATATGGCTTTGCTGTTTTTGAGAAATTGGACTAGCTCTGGTGAGAGAGGACTTCCTGGGCACATTGGTTCATGTACTTCCTGAAACAACTGCCAATGCTCTCTGTGCAGGATACTCCCATCATTCAAATGAAGACTTAACAGATGTCATGAATAGCTTATTGTTCACACCTTCCTTAAACATCACATAAGTTGAAAATAAAATAGCAAAAGAGAAAGTTGCATTAAAAGACAAAAATAAACCTTCATTAGTGGAAAAGTGTTTGTGTTTCTCAATCATTATGTAGAAACATGTCATCAGCTGGAGTTCAGGAACTATTATTCTTTATAGTGCCTATACTTCCCAGGTTTTATTTGATGATTGATAATCATTGTGCTCTCTAATGTAATTCTGGATGTATAGACTAAATATATGAGAACAAATTAGTCACTTATATGAAATTGTTTTGAAAAGCATGTCATTAAAAAAAGTATATCATACTCATATTCTCTCTAATTTTTCAGCCTTCATCCACTTATTCCTTCCCTACTGCCTAAAAATATGCCCAGATCTTCCTTATTCTTAAAAAAAAACACCACTTGATCTTCAGACCATTCCCAGCAGATAGCTTTCTTTATCTTTTCTCTCTTTCTTGACTAAACTCCTAGAGCAAGCTTTCTATAGCAGTACCTTTGCTTCTTTATCTGTGTTTCTTCTAAACTCCCTGTAATATAGATTCCACCCTCATCATTCAAGTGAAACTTCCCTCTCCAAAGTTACCTATTTTTAATGGCCAAATCTAAAAGCTTTTTCTTAACCCCATATTTCTTGACCTTTCCATAGCATTGGACACTGTTGATAACCTCCTTTTGGAGACTCTCTTTTCCAGGTTTTCATGATTCTACTCTTAGTTTTTCTGCTCCCTGCCTGGCCCATTCCTTCTTATTCATCTTTGCTGATGAATTTGGTGACTCTTCATCTGTGTAATGTCTATTAACCATGATGTCTCCCAGTGCTCTGTTTTGGCCTGTCTTTTATTTTACTTCAGTACAATCTCATTTGATGATCTCATCAGTTTTCATGGATTCAGTTATCACCTATATGCCGATGATGCCAGGATTCTTATATATGGCCTTCCTCTCTTATCTGGTCTCCAGTTCATTATCAAAACTTCTTTTTGGACATATAGAACTGAATAGCCTTTATTCCTTTTGAGAGCATAACCATCCTCCTAGTTACCCAGGCCTGCAACCTTAGTATCATCTTTTACTCTTCACCTTCATTCATTCCATATAACCGTCCTGTTGCCACATCTTGTTATTTCTGCTATTACAATATCTCTTACATATGACTCCTTTGCTCCTTTCCCAACTACTATTACTGTTCAGATCCTTGTTATCTCTCATTTGGACTATTATAATAACTGTCTAATGTCTTACTTTCCTCTCTCAAGTCTTTTCTTCACTCCACAAAATCCTCTTTTTAGCTACAAAGTTGATTTTTCTAAAGACCATGTCACTCTCCTCCTCAGGGAGCTCCTTCAACTCCCTCTTAGACCATAAACATTTATTTATAAGTTCCTTCTATGTTCCAGAAACTGTGCAAAGGCTAGAGATATAAAGAAAAGCAAAAGATGGGCCCTGCCTTCAAGGAGTTTACAGTCTAATGGAGGAGACAATATGAACAACTGTGTATAAGCATGCTATCTATATTCAGGATAAATAGGAAATAAGCATCAGAGGGAAGGCACTAGAATTAAGAGGAACTAGGAAAATCTTCTAGTTGAAGGGAAGATTAGCTAGGACTTGAAAGGAAACTTGAGAGGGAAGCTAAAAAGAGAGATGAAGAAGGAGAACATTCTAGGAATGAGAGAGAGCCAGTGAAAATACCTGGAGTTAGGAAATGGAGTGTCTTTTTCAAGGAACAGTGAGAAAGTCAATATCATTGGATTATAGAGGATATGGGGAGAAGAGTGAGGGTGAAAGGACAATGTAAAGTATAAGAAGACTGGAAAGGTATGAGGGTAGGGGATTGGGTCTAGGTTATGAAGGTCTTTGGATGAAAAACAGAGGATTTTATATTTGATCCTGGAAGTGATAGGGAGCCTTTGGAATTTATTAAGTATGGGGTTATATGGTTGAGGCTGCACTGTAGGAAAAGCACTTTGATGGCTAAGTGGAGGGTAGACTGGAGTGGGGAGAGATTTGTAGCAGGCAAACCCACCAATGGATATTAGTTATCTAAGTATGAAGGAAGAGACTCTTATGATATAACCTGTGGTTAGCAGATGTGACTTGAATGAAGATGCAACTAAGGAGACTGAGAAGAGGAAGTCAAATAGGTAGGAAAGTGTAGTGTCTCTAAAATCCAAAGAGAGTATCAAGGAGAAGAGGGCGACCAACTGTGTCAAAGACAGCAGAGAGGTAAAGAAGGATGAGGATTGAGAAAATGCCATTAGATTTGGCAATTAAGAGATCATTAATAACTTTGTAGACAGTTAATCTTGGTCAAATGATGAAGTCAGAAGCCAGATGATAGAGAGGTAAGAGAGGAAGGAGTGGAGAAGTAATGGTACCAATTGTCGATGGCATTCTTATGGAATTTAACCACAAAAGCAGGAAAGATGTGGGACAATGGATGGATCATGTGAGGGTTTTTGTGGATGAGAGCATGTTCGTGAGGAGTAGGGAAGTAACTAATATACAGGGAGAGATTAAAGATGAGTATGAAAGTTGGGATGAAAGAGGGGCCGAGTTGCTAGAGAAGAGAGGGTGGAATGGAATCACTTTTACTGCCAAGATCAAATATACACCTCTTTGGCATTTTAAATTCTTACAACCCAGCTGGATTCACATCTTTCTAGTCTTTTTAAACTTGACCTCTCCTCCATGTATTCTACATTTTGATGACTCTGGATGCTTACTATTTGTTTCATCTAACATTCTTTCTGCTATCTCTATGCCTTTGTATTTGCTGGAATATCTCGTCCTTTAATCTCCACTGCTTAATTTCCCTGGCTTCTTTTAGCTTGAATCTCACATTTTGTAAGAGACCATTCCTGGTCTCCCAAGCTAATAATTCCTTCCCCTCTGAGATTACCTTCCATTTTTCTCCACGTCTTTTATGTATCCAGTTATTTGTCTATTGTTTCCCCCGTTAGAATATGAACCCTTAAGGGCAGGGACTGTTTTTGCCTTTTTTTTTTTTTTTTTTTTTTTTTGCATCCCTCATGCTTAGCACAGTTCTAGGAGGGTGGGGCATGGTTAACCTATTTTTAAAATTTTCTAATCTTCAATAATGTTTTGTTTTTCCCCAATTACATTTTAAAACAATTTTTGGCATTTGTTTTCTAACATTTTGAGTTATGAATTCTCTCCCTCCTTCCTCCCTGATAGGGTAAGCCATTTGATCTTGGTCATGCTTATGCTGTCATCTAAAACATTTCCATTTTATTTATGTTGTGGAAGAAGATGCATAAAAAACTCATGTGGAAAATAAAGAAAAAATAGATTGCTTCAATCTGTATATAGACTCCATCAGTTCTTTCTCTGGAGGTGTATGGCATTTTTTCATCATGAATCCTTTGGGATTGTCTCGGGTCATTATATTGCTAAGAATACCTAAGTCATTCATAGTTGTTCATCAAAAAATATTGCTGTTATTATGTATCGTATTTTCTTGGTTCTTCTTACTTCACTCTGCATCATTTCATATAAATCTTTCCAGGTTTTCTGAAATCCTCTTGCTCATCATTTCTATAGCACAGTATTATTCCATTACAGTCATATACCACAACTTATTTAGCTATTCCCTAATTGATGGGCATCCCCTCAATTTCAAATTCTTTGCCACCTCAAAAAGAGTTGCTATAAATATTTTTGTACAAATAGGTCCTTCCCCCACCTTTTTTTTTTATTTCTTTGGGATACAGACCTAAGAGTGTTATTGCTAGATCAAAGGATAGATATAGATGGAGATGTAGATGGAGATGTAGATATACTCTTTTATACCCTTTTGGGCAGAGTTCAAAATTGCTCTCTAGAATGGTTGGATTAGTTCACAAGTCTACCAACAGTGTATTAATGTCCCAGTTTTCCCATATCCTCTCCAATATTTATCATTTTCCTTTTCTGTCATGTTCTAATCTACTAGGTATGATATGAGGTGGTACCTCAGAGCTGTTTTAATTTGCATTTCTCTTATCAATAGTGATTTGGAGCATTTTTTCATGTGATTATAGATAGCTTTCATTTCTTTGTCTGAATGCTTCCTGTTCATATCCTATGACCATTTATCAATTGGGGAATGACTGTATTCTTATAAATTCTGTTTTCCTTCTAATCTTCGTTGCATTGGTTTTGTTTGTGCAAAACCTCTTTAATGCAATCAGAATATCCATTTTATTTCTTGCAATGATGTCTATCTCTTCTTTGGTCATAATAGGTCCTTAGTAAATGTTTATTGACTGATTGTAAGTGGTATTATTAGCTTAGATATTCTAAGCCTTCGCTCTTCTTCTTCTTCTTTTTTTTTTTAAGTCAGCACTCTTCAAGATATTTATTCCCCTGGGAGAATGACTTTTAATTTAGAACAGTGAAACTAAAATGGTTTTTGTCTATAAAAGAATTTGGTAGAACAAAAGGCCCTGCCACCTCTGTGACAATAATGAATGGCAATAATGAATGGGAAGAGTGGTGTTACTTTTAACAAGGTACCAATTAGGTGACATCTGGTTTTATTAAGTATTATAAATAAATTCATCCACACTTTTGACCCATTGTGAAAGCTAGTGGCATACATGTCTCTGTAGACCATTTTAGGGACCATTTTGGAATACTGGGTTTATTTGGAACATGCTTTGAAAAGCACTTTGAAAAACACCATGAACATGTTTTGCAAATCAGAGACAAATTACAAAATACGTTTGAAACACAAGGGATTTACTACTTCTATTCAATATAGACTAAATAGAAGTCTGACAAAAAATGGAATTTGCTCACAAGCAAAGTCTTGATTTTTTAAAAACAGGTACGCTGTTGTTTATCTACTCAAGAGTATAACATACATGGTAATGGGCATGTGGATGTCATAATTCCACAGATGAAATATACTTTATAGATATTTACATATTCTTTTGTGGATTCTAATCAAGATTATTCTCCATTTAACAATTGTTTTGAAATTATAATTACTACATACATACATACATATTATTCCATACATATTAAGTAACTACTTACTTATAAAGAAAGGCAGCTCAGTTTGGAATTTAGGAGAGAGATTAGAAACTGATCAGTTGGAGTTTTGTCATTTTCCTGAGATTTTATTATGTGTGCCAACAGTCCTAGTCCTGAAGAGTATTATCTGCCTGGTCAGCACACATGTTATTAATCATAGAATAGTTTACACCACTGGCATACATATATGTACCTTACTTTTATGAAATGACCTAAACCCTGAATGTTGAAACAAAAAAAAATTAAATAGCAATAATTCTGCAGGGAATAAACGAATATGTTTTTGAAGAAGAGCTAGGAGTAGTTTTCATTGTCTTGTTGCTAGGACCTGAAGGATAAATCTAGAGATAGTGATAATTAGCAAAATGTTTGTTTTTCCATGTCAGTTGTATTTTTGTGCTTGAAAAGTGACAGTGATATTCTACCAGCAGAGGGGCCTAGAGACCAATGAAGAGACCATTACCCTCCATTCTGTTCTGTTCCCAAGACTGAGAATACAGAATTGGTGATCAGGGTCCAAACAGAAACTTGTGAAGAAAACTGGTTCAAAGATACTCTTTAGCCATTTCCTTTTCTGAAAAAATGATGGGGTTGGATTTGATGGATTGTAAGATCCTTCTAACTACAATTTTCAGATACTTTAGCACTTTTTTTCAGAAAAGCATCATTATGTAATGGAAAGAGACTTACCTTCGAAATAGTAGACCTTGTTCATATTCTTTTTTGTCCCTTGCCATTTGATATATGATTTAAGACAATTCATTGTTCCCTCTGAGCCTCCATTTCTTCATTTATAAATTGTATAATGATGCCAGACCTGTTTATTTCACAGGATTATTGAGATAAAAGTGAAAATTTTTTCTTTAAAAAAATATTTTCTAAAAGTGACACCGTTACTATTTTACCCACATTGAGTGAGAATTTAGTTCATTATTTAGAAATAGGAGACTTGGAAAGTGGGTACTGTTTTTGCAATATCCCTTCTCTGGATCTGAGTTTTATTCCTCTAAGTAGACAACCTTGACTTTTTTTTTAACTGACTGATTGGCTGTAGGAAGGCCCCAACATCTTCTCTGTAGACTTCTGTATGCTTCCCTGAGAACTGGAGTATCAATTAAATGTCCCATTGAACTTTGGTCCTTGGGGTAAAAGTACTATATGATACTTACTGGTTCTGGCAGGGCTTTTACAATGGTTTATGCTTTTCTGAGGTAAAATTGGGGTGGGATGGAGATGATAATTGGAATTTATAAACTCAGGCTTTAAAGAGTAAAAATAAAAACACCACCAGAAAACAAAGAGAACATTATTTTGAATGATTTTAATTATATAGTTGCCTCTCAATTATTCATTCATAATATGCTTCAATGGGTATACATCCATTATCCATTTTTACATAAGCCCCTGAGTCTGCTGAAATTTTGATTTTTCTAAGATTGTGATATTCTGTGTATGTTTTCATCAATGGCTTATGTGTAAAAAGAAAGACATGTTTCTAGAACAAATTTGGACAAACCATGTAGCAAGAGTGAAACATAACAGATGAATAGCCTTGAGTCTTGCAAATTACAGCAATAAAATATTTTTTTTAAACCCAAAGAAAGGTCTCAAGTGGTAGTTGTTGTTTGGCCATTTCAGTGTCAGAATCTTTATGAACCCATTTGGGATTTTGTTGGCAAAGAGTGGTTTGCCATTTTCTTCTCTAGTTCATTTTATAGATGAGGAAACGGAGGTAAATGGGTTTAAATGGTTTCTTCAGGATCAATAAAGCTAGTAAGTTTCTGACTGGATTTGAACTCAAGTTTTGTTGACTCCAGGCCTGTGCTTTATCCACTAAGCCACCTAGGTTCCTTGGGTAGAATCTCTATGGAGAAGTTATAGAAGGACATGAACAAGAATTGCACAGGATGAGAATGGGTTGCAATGGAAAGAGTAACTGTATTAAAGAGCTCATGAGGATTAAATGAGTTAATAATTATTTTTTTTAATGTTTAGCACTGTGCCTGGGCACATAGCAGGTGCTATAAAAATTGTTTTCTCCTTCCTTTTCCCTGGCCCATTTCACACCATTCAGAAACACTAGGAGAAATTCATTATCTAGATTAAGGCAAGTTTATCATATATTAGTCTTCTGTTTCCAGCATCTTTTTCCATTCACTGATGATTGCATTTAACCTGTTTTCTCTTTTATCTCATCATTTATTGCACACTTTTATTTGAGTTGAATCAAGTAGTTTTGGAGCACATTGCATTTTTATGTTCCCTTAACTGACATGCTTCCGATTCCATTCTTTTTACTTTTTTTCTCCTCTGCCAAGTTTACTCTTCAAAAGTAATTTCTTCAGTAATACTCTTCAAAAAACTCCCAAGTTTACTCTTCAAAAGAAATTTCTCAAGACTTACTTCTCACAACTAGAATTTCATCTCACTATGATCATATTCTATGTTTCTGATATGTATTCATATAAAAGTATACCATGAGAGTTAGGAAGTAGATTTCTAGAGCAAGTGATTTCAAGGATCATCTCATTAGACCATGGTTTTTAAGAACTGAAAGCTTCATTAATTTTTAGCACACTAATAAACCTTTCCTAATTCCCCTTGAAGCAAGTGATCCATCCCAACTCTGAATTTTCAGCACCTTGCTTGCACCTTAACTGTGTATTTATTATATTCAGATTTTATTATATTTGACTTGATTTAAGGGTGGCACAGCATACTGTGCTTCTCTGATTTTTCATACACCATTGCCCACTTGATGGTCAATGTAGTGTTGGCTCTTGTTTTAGCAAGTTCAAAGATCAGAGTTCATTTCTTTGGGACAAATAGGGGAATATAGAGAGAAAATCACCATTTGTAGTTACATTTTCTCTAACTCTTTCCTTTAAAAAATAACAATGACCAACTAAAATAATGACTAAATTATTTTCATAATTTTAATAACATTATCTTTAAAGCATCTCTCTCTTCTTGGAAAAACTAAGGAGTGTGAACTTTTGACATCACTCTTTTTCTAAAGGAAGCATCTGGGAGTATTCCACTGCTTTGGTTTTAGTGTACGTGTTACTGTTTTTGGAATTCTTAGCTTATTAAGTTGCCAGTTGGTAACTAAACTACTTTAAAATCAACTGTGTACATGGGCTGCTTTCCATCATTTTCTGACACGTGCAGAAGAATGCACTTCCAAGAAATTTTAACTTAGTATAGTATAGTCCTATATAGATAACTTTATGGTTGATTTAAAGATTTTAAGCTCTATACATTAATTACTTCCATACTTAAGTAGTTATGTGAAGTCACAGATGTGGGTACTGCTTCTAAATATGCAAAAATCATAATCCATCCATACCTTTTCATCCTGTGCAATTTTTGAGTGTGTCTTCTCATAAATCTTCTACTGTACCCAGTAAGCTGTGGGCTTTCCTTTTAGTTTCTCAATTTTGCATGACTACTGTGGAACATGCAAGGCTCTCTGACAGTTATCTCTTAGTTTTGCTACATAGCTGATCCTTCTTCTTTTCTGGTAATAGACCTCCCTTTTGACATCCTTTTTGCTATCTTTTTTAAAAAAGTAAATCCTTTGTCTTAGAATCAATACTCTGTATTGATTCTAATACTATGTATTGATTCTAAGGCGTAAGAACAGTAAAGGCTAGGCAATGGGGGTTAAGTGACTTGTCCAGAGTCACACAGCTAGGAAGTGTCTGAGGCCAGATTTGAACCCAGGACCTCCCATCTCTAGGCCTGGCTCTCAATCCCCTGAGCCACCCAGCTGCCCCTTTTTGCTATCTTTCTTGTGCAAATTTTTATTGGTAGATTATTATAGGCTACTCCCAACCACAATGAACTTCTTCATTGCCTTTTGGGTGGTCTCTATTTTAAATCATTAGAGACTATGGTAATCCATGATTCATAGCCATATAGCATCACTGGAAAAATATTGTTGTTAAATAGATGGGCTTTGTTTTAGAGACAAACTTAGGGTCATTAATAGGACTAGATAACTGACCAAAATTAGTCCAGCTTCCACTTTTCTTCCAAGTCAGTTCTGAGCCCAGCTCTTTACTTCTCTAAAATGTTTGTTTTTGATATGTGTTCTGATAAACCAGCTCTAATAGTTATCTATTTGATTGCATTTCAAAATCTGTATAATAAGCATTCTTCATCCACTTGGTTTTTACTGTGTATAATTAGACTGGACAGCTAGTTGGGCAGCAAGGTAGTACAGTGGATGGACTGCCATGTCATAAGTCAAGAAGACTCATATTCTCAAATTCAAATCTGGTCTCAGATACATACTAGACATCTGACTCTGAGCAACTCATTTAGCCTTGTTTTCCTTAGTTCCTCAATTGGAAAATGAGCTGGAAAAGGAAATATGATAATTGAATATGTGTGTGTATCTTTGGGTGTGTGTATCTTTGTTTAAAAAATATATGTACCTTAGAATAGGCCAAGATGTGGATGTGAACTCATGTCTTTTGATTCCAGACCTAGTTCTCTTTTCACTTTATCATAATGCCTGAGCTCATAGCAGTGGATGAAAATGGCACTGAATCCCTAAACTTAGTTCAAATGCCACTTAAAATGGGAAACCCTTCCTGATCCTCCCACCTGCTAGTGCCTACTGACCTAAATGATGTCATATTTATTTTGTATATATTTATTTATGCGCATTTGTCTGCCTTGATAGAATATAAGTTTCTTGAAGGGAGAGGCTGTTTTATTATTTTTTACTTTGCATTCCCAGAGCTTAACACAACCTGGCCCATAATAGGGGGTTTAATAATTGCTTGTTCATTGATTTTAGGAATTAGAGAGGTAGTAGAAAGCACATTCCAAGTAGAGAGAACAGCTTGAGCAAAGGCTCTGAGGCATGAATGCACAAGTATATCTGGAAGTAGGTGAATAGATAGTGGGCTGGCAGGGAGGGTACATGAAGAGGAGAAGGAAATTTGGAAAGGTAGTTTGGGGCTAGACTTTTGAGAACCTTTCGTGCCAGGTCAAAGAGCTTATATTTTATCCTATGGACAATGAAGAGCCATGGAAGTGTAACTCAACTTGTATGTTTTTGCTGGAAGGGAAACTTACAAAAAGTTTTCCTCATGTATTAGCAGGTATGTTAGCTATTTAAGCTCTAAATCAGTAGTTGGAAATGTGAGTGGATGTCGAATCACATCAGATTTTGGGCTTTCCCAAGTTCAAGTGGATAGCATAAAGCAGATCCTTTGAAGGGAGCTAGAGAGCACTGCCTCCATCTGGTATAATGGGTGCCATTGCATCTTGGAAATCAGACAGACCCTGGCAGATAAAAAGCCTGGCTGTCTGCAGAAAGTTAGCTTGATTTTGATCCAGTTCTAAAGTAAGTAGTTTAGTTATTACATCAGAAGTAACAAAGCCAATTATTTATAAGGCCACAGTTAATTAGATTTCTGAAGAGCCCATTAAAGCAAATACTATGCCATGTATTCTGGTTTTATGTGGGTGGTACTTCATTTTATTTATTTATTTTAAAGCCTCAAACCTGTTATGGCAAGAACTTTACTGTTGTAATGGCAGATCTAGGAAACTTGACACTTGTTTAGTAGCTGGTGGTAGAATTTGGATGGTTCAGAGATTATTAAAATAATATGACAAAATGTCTTTTGGCTCATGTATTTACTTATGCCATATTTTTCAAACTTATATTACAAGATGTCTACTGATGACCTTTAGGCCCATTCCTCTGGAAGTCTCTGGGACAGAGCCTGGACATGCCCCCATTCACTTACTTAAGGTGGTAAAATCTTAGACTACTGAATTGCTGGAAGACGAAGGGCATCTAGGTCTGTTGAGACAGCTGGCAACTTACCTCCTTCTCTTCAGTTACAAGACAGCTTCTGATTATGTCCCCTGATACACATCCACTCTGAATAACTATAGCCAACTCAAATAGCAAAATAAATCCAGCAGACGCAAAAACAAGAAAGAAAGAAGACCTATTTCATACTAAATTGCTGAGCTAAATTTAACATTTATCAGGAACTTGAGCTACTTAAATGTGATGTAAAAAAAACAAGTGGGCTTTTAAAAAAGGAATTGGGGAGGAAACTAACAATAAAGAAAGAGAAATTACGATTTTTGCTATTTTCAAAAATGGGAGCGGTGCCTAAAGCAATTGACTTCTGCCAAGAATCTTTCCATTTTTTGAATTATGAGACATAACAGTTTATTGTCAGTGACTTGAAAAACTGCAGAATGACTTGGGGCTGGGTGGGGAGGGGAACAGTACTGAACAATAAGTGGCATTCCTTAGAATGTCAAGCTAGGACCATGGGGAAAGCTATCATTAGTTAAAGAGTTCTTTCTGAACTCAACCTCTGCAACACCATCACTATTGCCACTGGCCTTTCCTTTCCTGACAAGGGGACTTCTCAGAGCCAAGAGACCCTTCTAGCTTCTATCATCTAGCCTTCATGCGCAATCTAAACAAAGAGAACTGTTTAAATTAGAACTGTATTTGGTTGTACTTAATACTATTTTAGGTTGTCAGGGCAATCTAGAAGTTTTTAGGGGGTTTATGGTAGCTAGAAAATTGAAGTCTTAAGGATTATTTTCCCTGTTTTTTAAAAATATGCTTTCTTTTTACCAATTACATGTAATAATAAATTCCCACATAAGTTTTCCAAAGTTATATGATCCAAATTGTCTCCTTCCCTTCTTCCCTCCCCATTCCTGGAGCTGGCAAGCAATTCAATTTGGATTATTACATGTATTATCACACAAAACATATTTCCATATTGTTCATTTTTGTAAGAGAATAATCTTATAAAACCAAAACCCTAAAACATATACCCAAATAAACAGGGGATAAATTATATGCTTTCATCTGCATTCCTACTCCACCCTGTTGGTTTTTTTTAACAGCCTAAATTAGGTAGAAATAGGGTACAGATGTTCTGGAAAAAGTACCAGTTGATTAAAAGCCAAGAAGACTTTATGTGGAGAAAGTGGACAAAATTTATCTCATTGTCTATGCTGGACAAATTTTACCCAATATAAACTGGTAATAGTATTTCACAAGTAGGTTTAAATGTTGCTTAGTAGCTGTCCCAAATCTTTGAGCCTGGAGATCTTTCTATCAGGAAAAGTATCCTGTGCCCAGCCCTTTTATTTTGGAGTAAAATTAATTGCTCAGGGCAGCCTTGGGTAAAGATACCCAGATTTACCTTTCTTTTCTAGTCATTGCATTGCAAGCTTAGCTTTGTCACTGCAGTAAAGGGGGGAAGAACACTGAAATCTAGCCAATTCTTGCTTCCTTACCATAGATATCTACTATTCATTCCAGGATTGGGAAGCTTAAGGAAGGGAACTGCCTCTTCTTTTCTTCCTTTGCTCTGACATTACCCATCCCCACTCCCCGCCCCCCCCAAACATTGACACTCATATCTCTGCATATTAAGCATTCTGGCCCAACTACATGCTACTTAATTGCACTCAGACAAATAACTTTATTGCCTCAGACTTCGTCTGTGAAATAAGGAGAGGGCAGCCAGGTAGTGTAGTGGATAGAGTGCTGGGCCTGGAATCAGGAAGACCTAAGTTTAAATCTAACCTTGAAAACAAGTGGTGTGACCCTGGGCAAGTCATTTAAACCTGATTGCCTCAATTCCTCATCTGTAAAATGAACAAGAGAAGGAAATGGCAAACTACTCTAATATCTTGCCAAGAAAATCCCAAAAGAAGTCACAAAGAGTCAGTCATGACTAAAAATAACTAAACAATAGAATAAGGATACAGAAGTAGTTGATTTCTAAATTCCCTTTCAGCTCTAGATGTATGAAACTATTATCTATACATACCAAAATCAACATTCTCATTTCCCATTGAATGACAGATACATCTCAGTTCAGTTGATTTTGACTTTTCTTTATGTTTTATAAGAAACCTTGATAATCTGAAGAAAAATTATTTTAGTATTAGATTTTTGAGCCAATTGAAGGAACCCTTAGCCAAAGGCTGGAAACAAAATCATTTATGGGCTACGTAGGACAAGCGGGGTAAGATATGAAGGAAAAATCTCTTCTCCTGTGGTAGAACCTGGAGCTGCCGTTTTAGATATTAGGACTGAAGCCTTGGGCTCTGACCAGCTGCTTAAAGAGGTGATGAGTGGAGAGCTGCCCTAGTTCCCTGTTACTGATTTCAAAACACCATTCAACTGGTGCTCATTTTCAGCCAGAGGATATTTGCTAATATGAAAAATCTCTCTAACACTGTTTTATGCTCCTGCTTAGTTTAAGAAAAGTTATGTGTTGTTTCATTAACAAATACTTGTTGTAGAAACAAGATTAAGACATGGAATGATCATAGAACAGGGAGAATTATAATGGATATGGAATGTAAGAAAACTTTAAAGCAGTTTACCAACAAGAACAAATGTATGCAATAGCAAGAGTCTCTATATACTTAGATTATGTGGAGTAAAAGCAGGATCTTCTTGGGGAGGGGTTAACCAGAGAGGCAGAATTTCTGTCAGCATTGTGACTTCATAGTTAGTAATTATGAATAAGACCTGACTGTGACCATGGCTGGTCTCATCTTAGCCATTTGCTGCTAACACCCCAATAGGACTCAGGGTATCCACCATCATCTAATCTGTGAATTTTAACTATTAGACCACTTAAAGAACTCATGCCTCTTTAGCAGGCTATCAGAAAAAGCCTTCATGAATTCAGAAATGAACTTATGACTTCTTTGACTCTTCTCAATTGTGAACTATTTGTTCTTTCTACTTCATTATCGAGCTTCTGTATCTACATGTTTCAGGATTGATGGCATTCCATTTCCCTCCTAATCTTTTGAAGCTCAGAATTAAGGTATCCCTAGCTGAATCATCTGTTTGAGTGTTTGTAAAATTCTGGTTGGAGACCAGCTAATCTCCCCCCACCCTTCCCACCCACCCCACACCCACCCCCAGCCTTTTCCTCCATTTCCTGATTGAAAAACAAAGGATGAGCAATTCTGATAAAGTTTGAGTGGCCATTGGACAGGGAAGCAGCAGTGGGAAATTAGTGTTGCTGAGGTTAGGCAGGAAGCTGTTTCAAAGTAACATTGTAGAAAGAGTTTTATCCTCAGTGGCATTTAAGCTGAAATTGCCTCCTTTTTCCAACATGTAGCAGCTAGAGGCACTAACTTCTCTCAACTGTAAACCCCACAGTGAAACCAACTGAGGAAGGAAACAGCTCCCCAAAGTAACCTACTAGGAAATACCTTTTTCCTTGTGTAAATAGAATTAGCTCTAGCCCATTCATAGTCAAAACTCTACTAAACCTAGGCATAGAGATGATGTGTGATGTGTGTGTGGTTTTTTTTAATGTAGTTTCTTAGAAAGCTTTCTGTTCTCAGCTATTCTCCAACTTCCCTATTCCACTTTGAGTCTGCTTTTAATGTTTGATTCCTTATTACATTTTATATTCAATTTCTTCTGGCAGGAGTAAAATCCTTGGTTCCAGATCCATCCATTATGATGTATACCAATGCAAAATAGGAGTTTGCACTGCAAGTAAAAGACTAGGAGAAGTAAAGAAAGGCCTTCTAGTCCCTAAGCACCTCCCAAGAAATTGCTCCCAAGAGCAACATTAATCATATTTTAGTTTAAGTTTCTTCAAATTCCATGTTGTGAGTTAGGAGAGCCGTAGAAAGACAATATGGATTCAACATTTAGGAAGGATTAGGATTAAGATTAGGTATTGTCCTTCAGCATGCCAAAATAGTTCATAGTGTTTCTTGGATGTTTCTTGGAGAAGAGATCCCAAGGACAAAGTCTTAAGGAACACTTCCAGTTATGGGGCATGATATGGATTAGTTAAGAGAATTGGGAGGGAGTACTATGATAAAAGCCCTCCATTCTTCCTTTCTCTTAAGTTTATAATCTTATCACTATCAGATGCTCCTTTCTTTCCCCTCACCCAAATATCTAATCAGTTACCAAGCCTTGCCATTTCTATCTCCACATTATCTCTTTCTTGCATCCAACCCCTTCTCTTTACTCACAAGTTAACCTTAGTTTGAACCCTCATAGCTTTGTGCCTTAATTATTGCATTGGTGTCCTGATTGTTCTCTTAGTTTCTAGTCTCTTCCTTCTCTAATTCATCCTCCAAACTGATACCAAAGTGATTTTTCCTTTAGCATAGATCTGACATGTCACTCTTCTTAGCCAACTCCAAAGACTTTCTATTGCCCCTAGGATAAAATACAAGCTCCTCTGCATAACTTTTAAGGACATTTATAACCTCACTCCAACTTTCCTTTCAAACTTCATTGTACATTTCTCCATCTTCCACACTATTTGGTTCATCCAAATTGGCCTTCTCAGTTTCTTCTATCTTTGTGTCCTTGCTCTGGTTGACTTCCATGCCTAGAAACATACTTTCTCCTTAGTTTTGCCTCATAGAATCCCTCTTTTCCTTCAAGATATAGTCCAAGAACCACCTTCCACATGAAGCCTTTTGGGAATTTTTACAACTTCTAGTGCCTTCTTTCTGAAACTGGGCAACTGGGTAGTCTGGTATATAGAGTTCTTGACTTGGACTCAGGTAGACCTGAGTTCTAAACCTGCTGCAAACACATTGGCAAGTACTTTGCCCTCTTACAGCATCAGTTTCTTCATTTGTAAAATTGAGATGATAATTGCACCTACCTGGTGGTGGTGGGATACTTGTGAGGATTTAATGACAATATATGCAAAGTACTTTGCAATCTTTAAAGCCCTACATAAATGTTAGCTATTTTTTATTGTTTAATAATTGTGTATTTTCTCTCTAGTCTGCATATACTTATACATGTACTTAATGCCTTTCTAGTAGAATATAAGCTCCTTGAGAGTAGGGACTGCTTCATTCTTGTATTCTTTCACTTTGCCTGACAGTGCTTTGCACATAGTAGGTGTTTAATAAATGCTTGATTGATTGACATTTTGCTAATATTTGTAGCATTATTATTTCATTGGTGGTATGTAGGATCTCTGAAGGCTTAAGCTGTGGTGAAATGACAACCACTCTTGTTTTTCTTTTCATTGAAGGGACTTACAGGCCTTTTTTTGGTGTGTGTGTGTGTGTGTGTGTGTGTGTGTGTTAAGGAAATAATTATCTTTTTTATTTTTCCTAGTCTTTTATTTGAAGTGCAGAATACCATTTTGCATTGGTATACATCAAAACTGATGGATCAGGAAAGCAGCACCAGCGAGAGTGTGGGTAAGTCTCTGTCCTGCACTAATTTGTACTTATTTGTAAATGTTTTTCAATCTGTTTTAGGTGTGGAAAACATAATTTTCTCCCAACTAGATTGAAAACTCTGTGGGGGTGAGGGGATCCTGCCCTGTTCTGTATTTCTGTTGTATGATAGGGATACTTTGCCTTTGGATAGCTCCTTTTATTTGTTCAGAGGGTTCTCCAGTCTATTGGTTGACATCCCTTTTTGCCCAGGACATGACTCTCTCTATCCAGTATTTAGTCAGTGGGAGTGATTGGCTTGATTGACTGAAATATCCTGTAATGTACTAAGAATGAGGAAATCTTTCCATGCCTTTTTAAAGAGTCAGAGTGGTTGGAGTTTCTGGTCCTTAGTTTCATTGGTATACAGGAATGTAAATGATCAAATACTTGGTTGCTTCAAACAAGCTCATTTGAAAAGAATTGCCTACTGACTGCTGATTTTTACCTCTCCTAAGTATTTACCAATGTTTATTATAATTACCTCTCTTTATCTGCCTCCTCCAATCCCAAATCCAGGTCCAAAGAGGGAAAATAGGTTATCTATATATTATCTTGATAAAGGAGTAGCCTGTATAAGCAATTAGAGATATAATAGTTGAGAAATATAGGGATGAAGTTACTTTTTCAAACTTTCATAGGCAATCATTAATAGAATTGGATTGGGATCTTACAACTTCTGGCCTGCTTTCTATAAGAAAGTGCTGATAAATGTAGCTTTAGCTAATTAAGAAATAAAAATCCCACCTTATGTAAGAATCTAAATCTGTGATACATTGGAACTGGATGGGGCTTTAGGCAAGTAAGGATAAGTTCTGAGTACTGGAGCAAGGAAGATTTTACAGATGTCAGCATTCTAGATCCTTAACAGAGTAGCTACTTAGGAAACTACATTTCCCTTTATTAGGATACATAGTAAGAGGGATAACATCACATTGAGTAATTTATAATTTCATACAGATTATATTTGTTGGATTATAATATAGTTAAAATAATTTAGTTCATAAACCATCACTTATATCATCAAATAGAATGACTAAAGTACATTTTTAAGAATCTAAGAAAATAAAACAAACTCAAAATTGAATGGTGAAGGAGATGTGACATTTATTTCCTCATGCATAGATGACATGTATCATGCCGTGCAAGGAGGGATGTCATGAAGAGCTTTGTCAAATGCCTTGCTGAAAATCAGATGTGACCTATGTCTTTTTCCTTAATCTGTTGATCTAATGATTCTATGTGGCTGTTCTTGGTTATAAATCCTAATTTGCATTTTTGTTTCTTTTCCTTTTAGTCTTTTTAGATTAATCAGAGAATTCCCTGTGCAGCTATATTTATGACCATATATTACCCTTGCTTAAGAAGCTCCAGAGGCTCCCATTTACCTTAAGGTTATAATATAAGCACCTCTGACATCCCAAAACCTTTGCAACCTAGTTCCAGCCTATCTTTCTTTGTAAGCTCTTATTCTTATATAGATTTATATAGACAGACTTATAAACTCATATTCTCTTCCTTTTCTTAACTCTGTTTCCTATCCATACTGATCTTCTTCTGGTCCTTTCACCCAATATTTCCTCTCACATCTTCAAACTTAAGATCTGGTGATCCCTCACATCTGAAATATACTCCTTTTTTGCCTTTGCTTCTTTAAAAAAATGCATCTCCTATATGGGGGCAGCCAAGTGGCATAAGTAGAAGGAATGCAAAGCCTGGAGTAAGGAAAACCTGAGTCCAGATTTAGCCCCAGACACTTACTAGCTATGTGACCTTGGGAAAATCACTAAACCTTGTTTGTCTCAATTTTCTCATCTTTAAAATCAGCTAGAGAAAGAAATGGTAAACTACTACAGTATCTTTGCTAAGAAAAACCGCAAACGGAATCTTAAAAAGTGGGATTTGCTAAAAGGACTGAACAACAATAACATCTTTTATATGAGACTTATTCTGATTCTTTCTCCTTTATCCCTGCCTTCCTGCAGCAGGTACTAGGACCTCTGAAAATTACTTTTAATTCAATTCATATATATTTTGGGTTTAATAATGATAATAACTAGCATTTATATAGAACCTCATATCAGACAGGCACTGTGCTACTTATAGCTTGCAGATATTATCTCATTTATTTCATTTTGTTTATGTTGTTTTCCTTTTTTGTGTAAGTGCCTTGACTAAAGGTGCTTTTTCATTTATTTGTCTCTTTTAATTTCTTTTCTTTTTTTTTGTCTTTGTATCCCAAGTACTTACCACAGTTCTTGGCACATAGTAGGTATTTAATAAATTATTGTTGAATGAAGGAATGGCTAAGTTGTCAGAATTATATTTTGAGAGCCTCCTATCCTTATTGAACCATTTTCCCTCTGAGAGGGGATAGAAATATCCACTTCTTTTTTTTTCTGAATCTTTTGAAATGTTTCTTAGAAATGTAAAGTACGTGCTAAACTATATCTAGCATAATTGTCCTTGGCTATCACAAACTCTAAGATGGCATAGTTCTTCCAAGATTTCATTTTGCCAGCCAATTCTTCCTTGGTTAGAATTAAATCCAGAACAGCAGTTCTTATTATTTCCTCTACCTTTTATGGGATGAAATTGTCAGCAGGATAAGCCAGGAATTTATGAGTTGTTCCAAAACTTATAATGAATCTGAAGATAAAGTCCCCCATTCACTAATATATCTTGCTTCTGTGTCAGTTTTTATAATTTATGTTAGGAAAGCATCATCCATATCCTTCATCTGACTACTTTATGGGATATTTATAATAGCATGTCTGTTTCTTTTCTATTTTAATTTTCACCCAGTGCTCTTCAGTGAACTCTCACATTTAGATTCATGAATTTCTTTACAGGTATTTATCCTCTTTACATATACTGCTACTCTGTCCCTTCTATTGGTATGTTTCCTTTAAAAAAGTTAACTCTTCATTGCAGTATGCCAGCTATGAGTTCCATCCTACCAAGTTTCAGTGATACCTCTGAGGTCATATTTATATCCTATGTTAAAACTTCAAGTTTAATTTTTTATTATCTGCAAACATTTGTATATAGATAACTAAAGTTCTAGATGTTCCCAGCTCTCTTCCTAGGTACTTCCTCTTATGAATTGCTATATGTCTTCTATTCTTCCTATTTCTGTGTCATAACTCATGTTGTCTATTCATTTTTATCTTTGAACCTTAGAAGCACAAAATGAGGGGATATATAATACATCTGAAAGGATTTTACCCAAGATAATTGTGGAACTAAGATTGATGTCTACAACTTTTTGACTTCTTTGCAGTGCTCCATCTTCACTAAAAAATACTCATCCTCCTTTTATCTTCTTGACCACCACACTCCCACACATATTCAGTAAGGTTCCATTTAGTAAAATTAAAATCAGTTCTTAATTTTTCAAAAGTTGTTCTGGAAGAATTATAGAGGCTGTTATTTAATTGAAAAGGGAAAGAAGTCTGGAATAAAACCTTGTTAGATGGAGTTTAAAGATAAAATTTGGCTGTGTGAATTGTAGTGGTTAGGATCCTACAGCCTCGAGGTGTTTATGTGAAACGTGTGTTTTCCCTTCATTTTGTAGTCATTGTTTGGCTGGACTGGGTGATGGATGATGGAGAAGGTAGTGTCTGGAAATGTGTTCAGAAGTGTACAGGAAGCCAAGAGGGGTCTCTGCCAGCACTTCCTTCCTGTCTACAAGAGGGGGAGAGGGAGGGCAACAACCTTGGCTTTCCTTTATCCTGAGAAAAGTGTCACCAGGCCAGCTGTATTACAGGAAAAATGGTTTAATCTTTCCCCAAATTATAGTGTCCTTCCTTTCCTTTAGCTGTTAGGTTGGTCCAGGAGCCACATAAATAGTGAACTGAATAGAGGATTTCACTGGAACAGAGCAAACAATTCAGAGAATCTGTAATGAGGATGGATTAAAATATGATGTGGGTGGACTTGGGGAGGAATTCTTTTTTTTTTCCTTTATAGTTTAAAGTCAAATTCTACAGTAAGTCATCTTGCCCCAGTAGCACCAGACATTTTTTTGTCTTGATACAGTAGTATTTTTAAAATAATCTTTCCAGACAGGAAAAAGAGAATAGCAATTTTGAACATCATTTTTATTAATTCAGAACACAAGGAGTCATAGGCCAAACTTAACCCAGATTTGCAGCCTTTATGTAGTATCTAGTCAATAGCTGTCTTTGAGGGAACTCCTGTTAAAGGATAAGGTTTTTGCTTCTATAACCATGGCTACCATTAGTCACTGATTCTATTCATGAGGAACAAGGGAGAATAAGGGGAGGTTGTTTTCTGTGTAGCTTTTTTTTTTAAATTCAGGTTTATCATCAGGTCTTAATTCTCTGCCTCCCCCCAACTGGGAAAACAAGAAAAACAATTAATTTTTTACAAACTTACATAGTCAAGTTAAACAAATTCCCATATTGCCCATGTGCACTCTCTTTCCCTCTCTCCCTGTCTGTCTATCTATCTTCTATCTATCTATCTATCTATCTGAGAGAAAGAGAGAGAGAGACAGAGAGAGAGAGAGAGAGAGAGAGAGAGAGAGAGAGACAGAGACAGAGACAGAGACAGAGACAGAGACAGAGACAGAGAGAGAATATGTGGGTACATAAGAATCTGTGTTTATGTCTTATTCTGAACTCTGGGTCCATCACCTCTGTAGTAGGCAATGGGTAGTATATTTCATAATAAGTTCTCTGGAATTGTGGTTGGTCATCATGTTGATCAGAGTTCTTAAGTCTTTCAAAACTGTTTCTCTTTACAATATTGTTATCATATGAATTGTTCTCCTGATTTTGCTTACTTCAGTTCATACAAGTCTTCCTTGGTTTCTCTTAATCCATTAATTTTTTTTTTCAAATTTATTTACTTTTAACATTCTTTTCTTTTTAAATTGAGCTCCAAATTTTCTCTCTCCCTTCCACTTTCTCCCTTACCCTCTGAGAACGCAAACAATATATTAATTATACATGTGGAAATAATGTAAAACATATTTCCATATTAGCCATATTTTTTAAAGCAAGAAAAATAAAGTGAGAAAATTATGCTTCAGTTTGCACTAAGAGTTAATCAGTTTTCTCTCTGGAGGTGGATACTGTTCACAATGATCTCAGTTCACAATGATCTCAGTTCTTCTGTCTTCACTTTGCATCAGTTCATATAATTCTTGCCATGTTTTTCTGAAGTTACCTCCCTTATCATTTTCCATAGCAGAGTTGTACTCCATAACATTTATGTACCACAGCTTATTCTTCCACACCCCAATTAATGAACATCTCCTCAGTGTTCAATTCTTTGCCACCAGAAAAAAGAGCTACTATAAATATATGTTTATATATATGTGTCTTTTTCCTTTTTCTTCAGTCTTTGGGATACAGACCTTGTAGTGGTATTGCTGGGTCAAAGGATTTGCACAGTTTTATGGTTCTTTGGGCCTGGTTTATTATTGTTCTTCACAATAGCTAAACCAGTTCACTACTCCATTGACAGTTTATTAGTGTATCTGTTTTTCTCTTAACCTCTCTAGCACTTGTCATTTCTGATAGGTGTGAGGTGGTACTTCAGAATTGTTTTAATTTGTCTTTTTATTTTCTTTATTCAAAGATATTTTCCCAATTACATATAAAATTTGCTTTTTTCTAATCAATAGTGATTTAGAGCATTTTTTCATATGATTATAGATAGCTCTGATTTCTTCTTTTGAATATTGCCCGTTTATAGCTTTTGCCCATTTATCAATTGGGGAATGGCTCTTATTTTTATAAATTTGACTCAGCTCTATATTCAGCATATATTTGAGAAATGAGGCTTTTTATACTCTTTGTGGTGGCAAAAAATTGGAAAATGAGGGGGTGTCTGAACAAATTGTCATATATGATGGTGATGGAATACCATTGTGCTGTAAGGAATGATGATCTGGAGAATTTCCATATGAACTGGAAGAACCTCCATAAAATGATGCAGAGCAAAATGAGCACAACCAAGAGAACATTGTACACAGAAAGTGAAACACTGTGGAACAATCCAATGTAATGGGCTTTGCTACTAGTACCAGGACAATCCTGAGAGACTTATAAGAAAGAATGCTATCCACGTGGAGAGAAAGAACTGTGGGAGTAGAAACAAAGAAGAAAAATATATGATTTATCACTTGTTTATAAGGGTACATGATTTGGGGTTTTGGTTTTAAAAGATTGCTCTATTGCAAAAATGAATAATATGGAAATGGACATCGAGTGATAACATTTGTATAACCCAGTGGAATTACTTGTTAGCTCCAAGAGTGGGAGGGAAGAGGGGAGGAAAAGAAAATAAATCATATAAACATGGCAAAATATTTAAAAATCAATTAATTAATTTAAATAAAAGAGAAATCCATCAGAGTTATAAAAAATTTTATATTACAGCAAAATGATTGTCCTTTTCAGTTACATCTTTTTGTGCTTTTGCTTTATCTGAGATAATGATTGCTACTCCTGCTTTTTTGTAATTTAACTGAAGCATATTAGATTCTGCTCCAACCCTTTATTTTAACTCCGTATGTGTCTTTCTGTTTCAAGTTGTCTTTTGTAAACAATATGTTGTTGGATTCTGATTTCTAATTCATTCTGAATCCACTTCCATTTTTTAAGTGGGCCCATCCCATTCACATTAAAGTTATGATGACTATTTTCCTCTCCATCCTATTTTCTTTTTCTTTTGCTCTCCTCAAAAAACCTATTTTGCTTCTCACCTCTGCCTCCCCTAATCTCTCTCTTTTTTTTTTATCATTTCCTCCATTTCTTATCTCTTCTCCTTCCTATTTCCTTATTGAGTAAATTACATTTCTATATACAATTGTGTGTGTGTGTGTGTTGTGTGTGTGTATCCTTCTCTCTTTGAACCAATTTTTTTTAATCAAGGCATTATTTATCCAAATATTTTCTTTTCCCAATTACACATAATAACAATTTTCATCATATATTTTCTGAAATTATGAGATCCAAATTGTCTCCCTCTCTCCCTTCTCTTCCCCCTCTTGGAGATGGTAAACAATCTGATCCGTATTGTATGTGTATTATTATGCAAAACAAACCTCCATGTTAGTCATTGTTGTAAGAGAATACTGCTATAAAACCAAAACCTCAAAATAAAATTGTAAATAAATGAATGTGAAAGATAGTATGCTTTGATCTATATCTGACTGCAACAGTTCTTTCTTTCAAAATGGATATCATTCTTTGTCATAAGATCATTATATTGTTGAGAGTAGCCAAGTCTTCACAGTTGATCATTGAACAATATTGCTGTTACCTCTCCCAGTCTTTGAACCAATTCTGGTGAGAGTAAAGTTCAGGCATTACCTGCCACTCCTACCATTTCCCCTTGTGTAAAAGCCCTTTTTTGTGCAACTCTTTGATGCTAGAAAAATTTCCCCATTTTACCTCTCCATTCTCCCTTCTCTTAGTACATCTTTATTTCCTACCCCTTAATTTTTTTTGGTGATCATTCCAACACAATTGATTCCTACTTATGCCCTCTGACTATGTAAACTCTTTTTAACTCCCCTAATAATGAAAAGATTCTTAAGAGTTACATTAAGATGGGGGGCAGCTGGGTGGTTCAGTGGATTGAGAGCCAGACCTAGAGATGGGACATGCTAGGTTCAAATATAGCTTCAGATGCTTCCTATTTGTGTGAGCTTGAGCAAGTCACTTAACCCCCATTGCCTAGCTCTTACCATTCTTCTGACATAGAACCAAGACATAGTATTAATTCCAAGGCAGAAGGTAAGGATTAAAAAAGTTACATGTATCATATTTCCATATAGGAATATAAACAGTTGAACTTTGATACCCACCCTTATGATTTCTCTTTTATGTTTTAAAGCCCTCTGTATAATTAAATTCTATTCCCCCTCCAAAAGATTATACTCAGTTTTATTGGCTAGATGATTCTTAGCTATAATCCTAACTACTTCTACAATAGCATATTCAAAATCCTCCTCTCCCTTAATATGGAAGCCATTGAGTCTTGTGTGAATCCTGACTGTGGCTTCATTTTATTTGAATGATTTCTTTCTGGCTACTTAAAATATTTTTTCTTTGACTTGGGATTTCTGGAATTTGCATTTAATATTCCTAAGGATTTTCATTTTGGGATCTCTTTCAGTAAGTAATCAGTGGATTCTCTCAATTTTTATTTTACCCTCTGAATCTAAGACTAGAGCAGCTTTCCTTCCTATTTTCTTGAAATATGATGTTTAGACTTTAATCAGAGCTTTCAGGTAATCCAATAATTTTTTTTTATTTGATATAGGATGGGTTTTATTTCATTCCTCAGAAAATGCGTCAAATACTAAGAACTAACTGGACCCTAAAAACAAATGTAAAATAAAAGGATTCATAATATCCTGTAGGCAATCAAATCTCTCTCTGAGAATCCTACTTTCCCACCAGGGTCCTAAAGTCCTTCTGAATCATTTTCATCCAATGACTTGGACTTTCCCTTGGAAGGAAACTGAATTTGTAATCCGATAATTATTAAATTATCTCTTCTTGATCTAGTTTCCAGGTCAGTTGTTTTTCTTTTTTTTCTCCCCATATTATTCATTTCTGTAATAGAGTAATCTTTTAAAATCAAAACCCCATTTTTTTCTGGGAAGATGGCAGCTTAGATGGAGTGAATCTTAAAACCTCCACACCCTTACACACCGAGATAGAAAACAATGCACTTCAAGAAGAAAGAGGACCAAATGTAATAACGGGACAGATCAGGGGGAACCCTACGGCAGCATAACTAAAGAGGTACACCAAGAAAAAGTCTTCAACTGTCGGGTCTGAGGGCTTAGAAGGGGGAATCCCAGGATCCCAGGATGCCTCCTCCACTTGCTGTGCGGAGTCTATAGTGGCCCAGGAAATCTCAGGGCTGGTGGGCGAACCAGTCAAGAGAGAGGGCCTTGCTAGCACCGGACTCAGGGAGTTAAACACAGGCACTGGAGAGGTAACTGGAGGAGAAAACCAGAGAAACACAGCAAAAACGCCCAGAAATGGTGGCTTAGAGAGAGCCAAACCCCAGACCTCAGACAGCTTGGCTTCCCCATACTGAGATAGAGAACACAGGGCTTCAAGAGGAAAGAAAACCAGATCAAACACAGTGGACAGCGCAGGGGAACCCCACTGCTGGAGAGCTCAGTTCAGTTAAAACACTCCTTCTTGTCCCCCCACGTTTTTTTTAGGGTTTGTTTGTTTGTTTGTTTTTCTCTTCCCTAGAGGTTTTAGCCTCAGGGCAGAATAAGCAGTAAGATTAATCCAATCAATGCAGGATTAATCCCGACAATTGGACAGACAAGAAGTCTTCAGAGGGCAGAGAAAGTAACTAAAACCTCCATTGACAGATGAGGGAAGATCTTTCATCAAAGATCATTTAATACATCTGCTCAAACCAGCAGAACAAGGAAGGAAAAAATATGAGTAAGCAACAGAAAAAGAGAAAAGAAATGACAACAGATAGCTTCTTTCAGGAAGTGAAAAGAGAGCAAATGAAATAGAAATAGAAGAAGAGGAAGTAGTTCTAGCGAACTGGACACAAGCTTTGGAAGATCTCAAAATTCAATTAACTCAAGAATTTAAAATTCAACTAACTCAAGAACTTCAGGATCTCAAAAAGCAATCAAGAGAGGCTGAAGACAATTGGAAAAAGGAAATACATGAACTAAAACAAGAAAATAAAGTCTTAAAAGCCAGAATTGGCCAGCTTGAAAATGAAGCAAAGAAGACAAAAGATGATATACAAAGAAAATCAGACCAGAAAGAGAAGGATGACCAAAAAGCCAGGGATGAAATTCAATCTTTAAAAAACAGAACTCAACAACTAGAAGCAAATGACTTCAAAAGGCAGCAAGAATATATTAAACAAAATTTAAAAAATGAAAAATTTAAGGAGAATATGAAATACCTCATTGATTCAACCAAAGATCTGGAGAACAGAGCTAGAAGAGACAACTTAAGAATTATTGGTTTACCAGAACATCATAATAAAAGAAAAAGTTTAGATAGCATTTTACAAGAAATTATCAGAGAAAATTGCCCAGAAATTCTTGAACAAGAGGGAAAAGTGGAAATTGACAGAATCCACAGATCACTTCCTACATTTAATCCACAACTGACAACTTCCAGGAATATTATAGCCAAATTCCAAAACTACCAGAACAAGGAAAAATATTACAAGCTGCTAAAAAGAAGTCATTCAGATATTCGGGAACCACAGTTAGGATAACACAGGATCTGGCTGCATCTACATTGAAGGACCGGAAGGCATGGAACACAATATTCCGGAAAGCAAGAGAACTGGGTCTACAACCAAAAATCAGCTATCCAGCAAAACTAACTATATTATTGCACGGGAAAGTATGGTCATTCAATAAAATCGAGGACTTCCAAACATTCATCAAGAAAAAAACCAGACTTAAACAGAGAGTTTGCTGCCCAAACCCAGAACTCAACATAAGGTAAGTAAGAGAATGGGGGAGGAGAAAAAAATTCTTTTCTTTAAGGGACACAAGTTCAATCAATTTATATTCCAAAAAGAAAAGAAGATATTGGCAAATATTAAAAATTGTTGTGACCAACAGGGTAACTAGAAGAAGTTTACATAGAGCGAACAGGGACAAATTGGATAGAATGAAATGTTATATATATATATGTATGTATGTATGTATGTGTAAATATATATAAAACTGGGGGGGGGAGAAGATAATAAGAAAAATGGGAAAACAAACAAAAAGGAATAAATTTATATTCCATAAAGAAGCATGTAGGATCAACAGGGAAAAATAACAATACACTGTAAGGGTAAAGAGGTTAGAGAGAGGAAATATTCAATACTTAAGTGCATTGAAATCAATGTAAAGAGAGAAGAACAATCAGATCCATTGGGGCAGAGAATTGATTCACACCCTATAGAGAAGTAGAAGGATAACAAAGGGATTGGTGGGGAGGGAAGCAATACTAGGGAGGGAGAGGGCTTGGTGGGGAGTGTGGCATAGCTTTAAAGAACAATAAGAGGGGAATAAGAAGGAAGGGGGGAGAAAGGGAAGTACAACAAGGGAGGGGATTATAGGAACTTATTAAAAACAAAACACCAGTATAGAAGGAAACAGTGAAAGAAGAAAGGACAGGACTAGGAGAGAGAATCAAAATGTCTGGGAATGCACAGTTGATAATTATAACTCTGAATGTGAATGGGATGAACTTGCCCAAAAAACGGAAGCAAATAGCAAAGTGGATTAGAAACCAAAATCCTACCATATGTTGTCTATAAGAAACACACAGGAGACAGATAGACATACATAGAGTGAAAATGAGAGGATGGAGCAAAATCTTTTGGGCTTCAAATGAGAAAAAGAAGGCAGGGGTGGCTATCATGATCTCTGACAGAGCCAAAGTAAAAATAGATAAGGTTAAAAGAGATAGGGAAGGTAACTACATCCTAGTAAAAGGCAGTATAAACAATGAAGAAATATCAGTACTCAATATGTATGTACCAAATGGTATGGCTTCCAAATTTCTAAAGGAGAAGCTATTGCAGCTCAAGGATGAAATAGATCGCAAAACCATACTAATGGGGGACTTCAACCTTCCCCTATCAGATCTAGATAAATCAAACCAAAAAATAAATAAGAAAGAGATAAGAGAGGTGAATGAAACCCTAGAAAAATTAGAGTTAATAGATATACAGAGAAAAATAAATAGGGACAAAAAGGAATGCACCTTCTTTTTGGTAGCACATGGGACATTCACAAAGATAGACCATGTAATAGGACATAGAAACATGGCAAACAAATGCAAAAAAGCAGAAATAATAAATGTAACCTTCTCAGATCATAATGCAATAAAAATAGTTATTAGTAAGAATACATGGAGAGGCAAACCAAAAACTAATTGGAGATTAAATAATATAACTCTCCAAAATAATTCAGTGAAAGAACAAATCACAGAAACGATTAATAATTTCATTGAAGACAATGACAATGATGAGACATCTTACCCAAACCTATGGGATGCAGCCAAAGCAGTTCTAAGAGGAAAATTTATATCACTGAGTGCATATATTAACAAATTAGGGAGGGAAGGGATTAATGAATTGGGCATGCAACTTAAAAAACTAGAAAATGAACAAATTAAAAATCCTCAGATGAAAACTAAATTAGAAATACTAAAAATCAAAGGATAAATTAATAAAATTGAAAGTAAAAGAACTATTGAATTAATAAATAAGACTAGAAGCTGGTATTTTGAAAAAATAGATAAAATAGACAAAGTACTGGTAAATCTAATAAAAAAAGGAAAGAAGAAAACCAAATTAATAGTATCAAAGATGAAAAGGGAGACCTTACCTCAAATGAAGAAGAAATTAAGGCAATCATTAAAAACTATTTTGCCCAATTATATGGCAATAAATTTAGCAATCTAGGTGATATGGATGAATATTTACAAAAAATATAAATTGCCTAGATTAACAGGAGAAGAAATAGAATACTTAAATAATCCAATATCAGAAAAAGAAATTGAACAAGCTATCAGAGAACTCCCTAAGAAAAAATCGCCAGGGCCTGATGGATTCACAAGTGAATTCTGTCAAACATTCAAAGAACAATTAAGGGGGCAGCTGGGTAGCTCAGTGGATTGAGAGCCAGGCCTAGAGACGGGAGGTCCTAGGTTCAAATCTGGCCTCAGACACTTCCCAGCTGTGTGACCCTGGGCAAGTCACTTGACCCCCATTGCCTACCCTTACCACTCTTCCACCAAGGAACTAATACACAGAAGTTAAGGGTTTAAAAATATAAAAAAACAAAAACAAAAAAACAAAAACAATTAATCCCAGTACTATAGAAATTATTTAATATAATATGCAAAGAAGGAGTCTTACCAAATTCATTTTATGACACAAATATGGTACTGATTCCAAAGCCAGGGAGATCAAAAACAGAGAAAGAAAATTACAGACCAATCTCCTTAATGAACATAGATGCAAAAATCTTAAATAGAATACTAGCAAAAAGACTCCAACAAGTGATCAAGAGAGTTATCCATCATGATCAGGTGGGATTTATACCAGGAATGCAAGGATGGTTCAACATTAGGAAAACCATCTACATAATTGACCATATCAACAAGCAAACCAACAAAAACCACATGATTATCTCAATAGATGCTGAAAAAGCCTTTGACAAAATACAACACCCATTCCTACTGAAAACACTAGAAAATATAGGAATAGAAGGTCCTTTCCTAAAAATAATAAACAGTATATACCTTAATCCATCAACAAGCATTATATGCAATGGGGATAAATTAGAAGCCTTTCCAATAAGATCAGGTGTGAAACAAGGATGCCCATTATTACTTCTATTATTTAACATTGAACTAGAAACACTAGCAGTAGCAATTAGAGAAGAAAAAGAAATTCAAGGTATTAAAATAGGCAATGAGGAGACTAAGCTAACACTCTTTGTAGATGATATGATGGTCTATTTAAAAAATCCTAGAGAATCAACTAAAAAGATAGTAAAAATAATCAACAACTTTAGCAAAGTTGCAGGATACAAAATAAATGCACATAAATCATCAGCATTTCTATATATTTCCAACACATAACAGCAAGAGGTAGAAAGAGAAATACCATTTAAAATCACCCTAAACAATATAAAATACTTAGGAATCTATCTATCAAAACAAACACAGGAATTATATGAACATAACTACAAAACACTTTCCAAACAATTAAAACTAGATCTAAACAATTGGAAAAACATTGAGTGCTCATGGGTAGGACGAGCTAACATAATAAAAATGACCATTCTACCCAAATTAATTTACTTATTTAGTGCCATACCTACCAAACTACCAAAAAACTTTTTTACTGAATTAGAAAAAATTATAACAAAGTTTATTTGGAAGAACAAAAGATCAAGAATATCAAGGGGAATAATGAAAAAAAAACATGAAGGAAGGAGGCTTAGCAGTACCAGATGTTAAGCTATAATATAAAGCAGCAATCATCAAAACAATATGGTACTGGCTAAGAGACAGAGAGGAGGATCAGTGGAAGAGACTTGGGGTAAGTGACGTCAGCAAAACAGTGTATGATAAACCCAAAGAGCCCAACTTTTGGGACAAAAATTCACTATTTGACAAAAACTGCTGGGAAAATTGGAAATCAATATGGGAGAGATTAGGTTTAGATCAACATCTCATACCCTACACCAAGATAAATTCAGAATGGGTAAAAGACTTGAATATAAAGAAGGAAACTGTAAGTAAATTAAGTGAACACAGAATAGTATACTTGTCAGATCTCTGGGAAAGGAAAGATTTTAAAAACCAAGCAAGAGTTAGAAAAAATTACAAAATGTAAAATAACTAATTTTGATTATATTAAATTAAAAAGGTTTTGTACAAACAAAAACAATGCAACTAAAATCAGAAGGGAAATAACAAACTGGGAAAAAATCTTTATAACAAGAAATTCTGACAGAGGTCTAATTACTCAAATATACAAGGAGCTAAATCAATTGTATAGAAAATCAAGCCATTCCACAATTGATAAATGGGCAAGGGACATGAATAGGCAATTTTCAGATAAAGAAATCAAAAGTATCAATAAGCACATGAGAAAGTGTTCTGAATCTCTAATAATTAGAGAAATGCAAATCAAAACAACTCTGAGGTACCACCTCATACCTAGCAGATTGGCTAAAATGATAGCAGGGGAGAGTAATGAATGCTGGAGGGGATGTGGCAAAATTGGGACATTAATGCACTTCTGGTGGAGTTGTGAACTGATCCAACCATTCTGGATGGCAATTTGGAATTATGCCCAAAGAGCGATAAAAGAATGCCTGCCCTTTGATCCAGCCATACCATTGCTGAGTTTGTATCACAAAGAGATCATAAACAGACTTGTACAAAAATATTTATAGCTGCGCTCTTTGTGGTGGCAAAAAAAACTGAGAAGCGAGGGTGTGCCCTTCAATTGGGGAATGGCTGAACAAATTGTGGTATATGTTGGTGATGGAATACTATTGTGCTCAAAGGAATAATAAACTGGAGGAATTCCATGTGAACTGGAAATACCTCCAGGAATTGATGCAGACTGAAAGGAGCAGAGCCAGAAGAACATTGTACACAGAGACTGATACACTGTGGTAAAATTGAATGTAATGGACTTCTGTACTAGCAGCAATGCAATGACCCAGGTCAACTCTGAGGAACTTATGGAAAAGAATGCTACCCACATTCAGAGGAAGAACTACAGGAGAGGAAACACAGAAGAAAAACAACTGCTTGAACACTTGGGTTGATGAAGACATGATTGAGGATGTAGACCTGAAAGGACCACACCAATGTACTATCAATAATATGTAAATAAGTCTTGACTGACCACACATGTTAAAACCAGTGGAAAATCGTGTTAGCAATTGGGGGACGGGGAGGAGTTTGAGGGGGTGAAGGGTAATAAAAACATGAATTATGTAACCATGGAAAAATTTCCTAAAAATAAAAAATTAATAAAAACAAATGAAAACAAAAGCCCAAAAAAGAAAAGCCCAAAAAACAAAATCAAATCAAATCAAATCAAAACCCCAAATTATATACTCATATCAACAAGTGGTAAATCATGTTTTTAGTTGTTTTTTCTGGTAAGATATTTTATATTCTCTGTTTTTCATATGTTTTAGTTTGTTAATTTTTCTTGATGCCTCATGGAACCATTAGGTTCCATGTATCTAATTCTAATATTTTAAATTCTTACCTTCTATTTTAGAATCAATACTGTGCATTGGTTTCAAGGCAAAAGAGTGGAAAAGGTTAGGTTTTGAGGATTAAAGCAACTTAAGCAGGCTCACACAGCTAGGAAGTGTCTGAGGCCATTTTGAACCCAGGCTCTCCTATCTTTAGGCCTGGTTCTCAATCCATTGAGTCATCTAGCTGGCTACCCCCACCAATTCTAATTTTTAAGGAATTATTTTAATCACTGAGATTTGTACCTTTTGTTTTGTTTGGCCAATTTTGCTTTTTATGAAGTACTTTTCTTCGGTGAATTTTTGTACTGTTTTTTTTTTTACCAATCTGCCAATTCTATTTTTTTTTTAATTTTTAAACCCTAATATCTTTTTTTATATATATCCTTCTATATTAATTTTATTCGTTACAGGGCTAGGCAATGGGGGTTAAGTGACTTGCCCAGGGTCATACAGCTGAGAAGTGTCTGAAGTCAGATTTGAACCTAGGATGTTCTCTAGGCCTGGCTCTCAATCCACTGAGCCATCCAGCTGCCCCCAGTTCTATTTTTAATGTGTTATTTTTTTCCATATTTTGGGGGGGGGCTGTTTTACCAAACTGTTCATTCTCTTTTCATAATTGTATTTTTTGTATTTACATAATAATACACAGTATAATACACAATAATAAATAATTGTACAATAAATTATTGTATTCTTTTCCCAATTTTTCTTCTACTATTTTTATCTCTTTAACTCTTTCCAGGAATTTCTGTGGGGCTTGAAACAATGAGCATTTTTCTTTGAGGCTTTTTTTATAGATGTTTTCGCATTGTTATCTTCTGAGTTTGTCTTGGTCTTCTCTGTCACATTGTTAACTTTGTATAATCAAATTTTTTGTTGTTGCTGTTTGCTCAGTTTTCCATCCTATTTCTTGACTTTGAACTTTATGTTAAAGTTGCTTTCTGCTTACCTGGATGGGGAAGCATTGTCCCAAGTTTTAGGCTTTTTATTGCTGCTGTTTTCAGTACTAGTTCTGGGGGTCTGCAAGTTTTTGTTGCTTTCAAAGTGGTGTGATCCTGCCAGAGGTGTAGTCACTGCTCTCCAGGTCTACTTTCTGGTCTTGATAAAGGAAAGGCCCCTTGTCTCCTCAAACTGTATGTACTAATACTCCTTTCTTCTTTGGTATTGTGATTGTGACCCCTGCCCCCTTGTGACAGACCACCAGTGCTACTCTCTGCCTTGGAACTTTGACTCAGAACTTCATATGAATAATAGAGTTACCAGTGAACTCTAGCTCTACTTCAGTTATTCCCAAAGTGGGCACTACCGCCCCCTGGTGGGTGCTGCAGCGATCCAGAGAGCAGTGATGGCCACAGGTGCATTTATCTTTCCTATTAATTGCTATTAAAATTTTTTTTAATTAATTTCCAGGGGGCTAAGTAATATTTTTTTCTGGAAAGGGGGCAGAAGGCCAAAAAAGTTTGGGAACAGTCACTGCTCTACCGAGTACCAGCAATAAGTCCCTTGTAATCTCCTTTTGACCAGTTGTTTGACCATCTTACCCTGTCTGAACTGAAAGATCCAAAAGCTGCTGTTGCTACTACCACATATATGGGCTCCAGACAGTCCACCACCCTGGTGTCACAAATTCATTCAGGTGACCTTCTAAATTTCCTTAGGCTGGAAAAGTATCTCACCGTAACCTTTTGTTGTCTCTTCTGCTCCAAGATTTTATTTGTTTACCCTTTTTTTATAGCCCTTACCTTCTATCTTAGAATCAATACTGTATATTAGTTCCAAGGCAGAAGAATGGTAAAGGCTAGGCAATGGGAGTTAAGTGACTTGCCCAGGGTCATACAGCTGGGAAGTGTCCGAAGCCAGATTTGAATCTAGGGCTTCATGTCTCTAGGCCTGGTTCTCAATCCACTGGGCCACCCACCTGTACTCTTGCTTACCTCATTTTAAAGTTGTTTGAAGGGGAATGTTGAAAGAGTTCAGCTGGTTTGTCTCTAAACTGCCATCTTGGCTCTGCCCTTCCCCCTTCTTCATTTTTTACAGCACAACAGTATTGTCATATTCACATACTCTTTCCTAATTGATGGGCATTCCTTCAGGTTCCAATTCTTTGCTACCTCAACAAGAGTTGCTATAAATATTTTTGTGCATATAGGTATTTTTCCTCTTTTCAAAAATCTCTTTATTGCATAGACTTGGTAGTGATATCACAGGTTTTGGGGGGTATAGTAAAAAAACTACTTTCCAGAATGATTGGACCAGGTCACCACTAGCCCCTCTAGCAGTTGTCAATTTTCTTTTTTGACAGCTTTGTAAATATTGAGATGATATACCTCAGAATTGTTTTTATTTGCATTTCTCTAATAAGGATTTAGATGTGTTGTTTTGTTTTGTTTTTTTTTCATTTTATTTGGGGTGGTTCTAATTGCTTTCCTTACAGTTATGTGATTTTTTTATGTAGCTGAATTAAAAGATTTTTATATTTTGGTCTGATAAATGGTCCAACTAAGGAGGTAAAAATATTCTTAAAGTACAAGTTCTCCTTTGCCATCATAGAAACCTATTTAAATATGCCAAGCACCTATTTCTTAATTTAGCACCCTGAGAACCAACCACAACAATGTCATTGAGCCTCTTTTTTTCCTCTATGTAATTAGTATGTCCTTGGTGTTCTTTGCCAGGGACCTCTATCCCACGTTGTCAAATAATGATAACCCTGTGGCTGTAGTGGGATTCAGCTCAGAAATGGTCCTTCTGTGACCCAGCAATGGCAAAGGAGCCTGAAACTGTATCATAGTTCTCTAGGGATTAGTAGCTCTTATCCCTAGAATGTATAGAAACTGCTCCAGGACAGTACTTATACTTTATACAGAAGCTGTTTTTGGTATATTCAGCATTGGATACAGGACAGAGAATCTTCAGTTTACAACAAATTAATGTTAAAATAGAATTGAAATAGTCCCCATTATGAATGTTATTGTTTTTCTTCCAGAATGTATATTATGCCTCATTCTTTGCTGAGCCATATAGTGACTCTCTCTTTCTAGTAATGGAGTATTTAAATTTAAAAGGAGCCCATAGGGACTGCTAGGTGATTCAGTGGATAGAGAGCCAGGCCTAGAAACAGGAGATCCTAGATTCAAATTTGACCTCCGACTTCCTAACTGTGTGACCCTGGACAAGTCACTTAACCCCAGTTGCCTAGCCCTTACCACTCTTCTGCCTTGGAACCAATAGTTGGTATTGTTATAAGGAAGAGAGGGTTATAGTAAGAGATGATGGTATGCAAAGGACAGATGAATGAGAAAAGATTCTGGAATGTTGAAGAAAATACATGCATATACATGCTTTAGAACAGTGGTTCCCAAACTTTTTTGGCCTACTGCCCCCTTTCCAGAAAAAATATTACTTAGCCCCCTGGAAATTAATTTCTTTTAATTTTAATAGCAATTAATAGGAAAGATAAATGCACCTGTGGCCATCACCACCCTCCTGAATCGCTGCAGCATCCACCAGGGGGCGGTGGCACCCACTTTGGGAATCACTGCTTTAGAATATTTGGAAAAAGGAGACCCTGACCCTTGAAGGGAAAGGAGGACCTTTAATGGTGAGTGTACAGTTTTACATCCTATCTGAAACCTTAAATTATTTCTCACTTCCTTTGAGTGGAAAAAGTATTATTACATATCACTTGGGTCCCTGGAATAGTGACAAATAAAAGAAAGAGGGACTAGATTTCTGCTAGAGTCCTGAAAAGTTGTTTTTTTGTTGTTGTTTTTTGCTATTAATAGAGAATAGATGATGTCTAAGATCTATAACCTTTAATATGATCTCTGCTAAGAAGGCATTTTATGATTTTGGTGGGGAGATGGAGGATTAAACCTAAAATTTAAATCTAAATAGCAAAATGAGTCGGGCAGCTGGATAGCTCAGTGGATTGAGAGCCAGGCCTAGAGACTGGAGGTCCTAGGTTCAAATCTGGCCTCAGACACTTCCCAGCTGTGTGACCCTGGGCAGGTCACTTGACCCCCATTGCCCACCCTTACCACTCTGGGGGCAGCTGGGTAGCTCAGTGGATTGAGAGCCAGGCCTAGAGACGGGAGGTCCTAGGTTCAAATCCGGCCTCAGACACTTCCCAGCTGTGTGACCCTGGGCAAGTCACTTGACCCCCATTGCCTACCCTTACCACTCTTCCACCTATAAGTCAATACACAGAAGTTAAGGGTTAAAAAAAAAAATGAGTAAGGAAATTTCTCTTAGTATTAATAATTTATATTTACTATAACATTAAAGTTTACTAAACACTTAATATAAATATATTATCTCATTTGATCCTCACAACTCTATAAGGTATTATAAGAATTTTATATATATGTGTGTGTTTTTGTATATATATATATAAACACATATATATTTACAGATTAGAAAACCAGTACTCATAGAGGTTAGTTGGTTACACAATTAGTAAGTATCAGAGGAAAAGGCAAAATTCAGATCCAGATCTGTCCTAATTCCAAATCCAATTTTCTTTCTTAATTATTCAGGTTTTTAAAAAAAAATCAAAAACACATCAAAATTTTCTGTGCCATGAGGAAAAAGTAGAAGGTATAGAACAAAACCATAGCTAAAATATCCTTTCTGTGTTTGTAAGAAACTTGGGAAAGGACCTGAGGAAATTTGTCATTACCCTTAATTTTAATCTCAGACATATTTTCCTTTTCTATGGCAAAATAGGCAACACATTAATTCCAAAGGAAGGAAGCAGTCCATAGGTTTAATATTGGCCCTTTGGTACTAGCCTAGGGGTACAAGCCTCTGCCCTCGAGGTGTTTTGGTATTGCCTACTGTTGGCTGATGGCATGTTTCTTTCTTATATTTAGTATCATCATATAGTTATTATTTCCCCTTTCCCTTTCAACTTTCTTCAGACTGTTGATGATGAGATTTCCTCCCTGATCTTATAATAATCAGATGATACTATCTCCTTCCTTTCTTGTATGAGCACTTCCATTCTCCTATGGCTTCTGATGCTCTCATAGCAAGACTAGCACATTGATTGCTTAATCTTCTTTCCTAGCACTGCAAGAATACTGCTTCATACAATGGCCATTCCTTATTTTAATGCTTATACTATTCACATCCCCAGCCTTCCTCCTCCCCACTTGGACACATCCACGTTGAAAGTAATCTTCTCTTTTGTTGCTGTAGCAACGTCTTTGGCCTTTTTAGAGCTTTTCAGTTCCTTCCTTTTACTTTCTGAATCAAATTTAAACTTCCTGTTTTCCTGACCCCTTGATACTTTCCCTGCTTATAAGGCATCATAGTGAATTGACAACCCACTGTGTGCAGTGCAGCTAGGTACTGTGAAAGGTTATAGAGGTAGGCTATGGTTAACTCCCCATGATCTGCACCAGTAACAGCCTTGGCATGAGTAAATGAAAATTATAGCAATTATCTATGCCAATTAACATTGTCATATACCTAATTAAAAACTATTGGTAGCCTATTTGGGAATGACTGAAGTACATGGTTTATAATCAAGTCTAATCATGATATATTTAGTTTTTACTGTTACAGATCCATTGTTATCCTGGGGGGGGGGGGGAGAAAGGAGAGGAGTTGTTTTTTTTAATGATGGTTTTGAGTGCCAGCACTTGCTGAGCACTTCAGAAATGACTAACTTAATTGATGGCATCTGGCAGGTAGTCACTGCTGACTTACTCTCAAATAGAGCAGTCAATCTAGAGCTGAACGTTATCTGTCTCCAGTAACTAGAACCTACCTCTATCAGCTGCTTTTGGACAACACAAGTTGTCTTTATCTTTTTTCTTTCATTTTTTTACCAATCCAAACCCCTTGACTATATGGAAGGGTGATGATTTATAGACATAACATTAAAGATACTGACCTCCTTATGCATCAACAAAAGCAACAAATCTTCTTTGGAAATTACCACTTTTCAAATGTGTATCCTTATCTTCATTATAAGTCTTTCTACAATGATTCTATTTATTCTTAATATGCTTATATATGAACTTGTTTCCCTTGTTAGAATGTAAGCTCTTTGAGCATTGGAATTGTTTCATTCTTTGTGTTTATATCCCCAGTGCTGCTAGCATAGTGTCTGGTATAGAGTAAGCATGTATTAAGTAATTATTGAATGATGGAATATGGAGTGGGAAGAGAAAAAGATATAAAAGAGAAAGAGAAAGGGAAATGCGATGAGATAAAAGTTGTAGCTGGTGGTTTTGAAGTGAATATGTATATATGACACCCTAGAACCCTTTTTCAATAAGTCTGGTTCTACCTCTTATGCTCATGATTGAGTCCAGACAGATCTTCCAGGGAAGTACAAGCAGGCACAAGGGAAGATGGAAGGATGGGCCTTGGCAGGAGGGGGTATATAGAGGAGGAGGAGGAGGAGAAGTTTGTTATGGTAAGACTTGGAAAGAAAGTGATGCTTTACACATTTTATAGCAGCCAGCCTTATGGCACAGAACATGACATGATCTGAAGCTTAGTTTTTCTGTTTATAAAGCAAATGATACTCCTCCCTTCCTCTTCTTCCATTAAGAATTTAAGGATACATGTGATGCTACTTTTTATTTTTTAAGCACTTTTTGGATTACCCGGCACTTTGCCTGTATCAGCTTCCTCAGGTAGATTTTTACAAGAGAAAACCTATCAGCCTCTGCACTGTCTTTCCTCCATGCCTGGAATGCACTCTATCCTTACCTCAGACTCCTTGAATCTTTTTCTTCCTTCAAGATGCAAATCAAATGCCACCTTCTACCTGAGGGCTTTTCTGACCCTTTCATCTCCCTGTCAGATTAGCTTCTATTAAACTACTTTGCATTTATTTATATGTAATCCATATTTCCATACTTACCTGTGTCCTTGCCTCCTCCATTAATGTGTAAGCTCTTACAGGTTGGAAATTTTTCATGTATTCATGTATCATCCTCACCTTAGTGCCTATCCTTCAGTATCCTCCTGTCTCTCTCCAAGTGTTGTCCTCCCCACTTTGCTCTTTGGATCTCCCAGTTCAATAGGAAAGCTTTCTCATCTCATGTTGCTGAGAACCAGCCTTCCATAAAGCACTTCTTGGTCATCTTCTCCCTGGACTTCCTGCTTTCTCACCATCATCTTCATCCCTCCCCTCCCCTCTCTCATCTTTGGACTCTGCCCTCCCTCCCACCCTCTCTCCTATCTTTAGTCCTCTTGCCCAGAACCACTCCTCCATGTCATTTCTAATTATTTTCACACTATACTGTCCCTTCCCCCATTTCAGCGCCTCTTTATATATTACCTTCTACTATTATAATATAAATTTCTTGAAGGCAGGAACTGTCTTGTTTGTCAAGTCAAACATTTATTAAGCACCTACTATGTGCCAAGAACTCTGCCAAATGCTGAGGATACAAAAAATGACAAGAATAATCCTTATATCCTTATACTTAGCAATATCTGGCACATAATAAGATCCTTTAAAAAAAAAAAACTCTTACCTTCAGTCTTAGAATACTGTTCTAATTGGTTCCAAGGTAGAAAGGTGGTGAGGGCTAAGCAAATGAGGTTAAGTGACTTGACTTGCTCAGGGTCACACAGCTAGGAAGTGGTCAAATTGACCCCAAGACCTCCCGTTTCTGGGCCTGACTCTCAATCCACTGAGCCACCTAGCTGCCCCCCATGACAAGCTCTTAATAGATGTTCTGTTTGGCTTTCTTTCTCCATAGTGCCTAGCACATAGGAAGTTCTTAATAAACCTTTTATGGATTGATTAATGCCCATTTTCCATATAAGAGCACTAGCTCAGAGAGCTACTTGTCTTATCTTACATAGTATGTGACAGCTGAAACTTGACCAACTTTAAATCCAGTATTCTTTAATGTTCCCAGAGCTTATTAGAAGGAAAACTTGGATAAATTTGAGGTTTTGCCACATTGAATGTGGCATTGAATAGATTATTTTTTTCTGGGGGAATCATTCACCCCACATCTGAACCTAAGTTTTGTTACTGGGCCACTTAGAAAAGGTGTTATCGCCCACTAAAACTTCCCTAGAGGGAAAACAGAATTGGAATTCTAAGTTTCAAGCAGGTTGTTGGGTTTGGGCTAGCCCTGAATGTATGTGTTTGTATGAAAGTTCTCCTAGCACTTCCTTCCTGCATTTCTGAAGAGAGAGGGGTGGGGGTGAAGGGGGCAGTAGTGAAGAATGTTTCACTGTTTTCCTTTGAGGGAGGAAGAAAGTTGAAGAAAACAAGAGATGCGATCCTAAGTAAATACTGACCTTTTATTTCAGCTCAGAGATGTTTTTCACTGCCTGGAGCCTCTGGGGAGTAACAGCATCCTCCTTGCTATTGTGCTGCCTACCCCAAAAGGGGGCTAAAGTTCAGCTTTTATGATGTTCTCACTCTGGGCTTATGGGAATAGAGGCCACATTCCTTCTCTTAGGGTCATCTGAGTGCAAGAGACAGCAGAATTCTACTGGCTATATGGTCTAACCTTAGGGCATTAGGCCAATTCAAACTGAAACAATAGATAGACAATTTTGGTGACTATAACCAACCAACCTGTTTCTATCAAGTAACTCATAGTACTGTATTGGAAGGAATATTCTGAGGACTTGTTGGGGACAATAGCTTTCTGTGCATGATAGTATTTTGCTGTCCCATAAAAATATTACTTATTGCAATCGAAGTACTCATAAATACTTTTCTGAAGGATTTCTTGCTATGTGCTTTTCCATATTATCTTGAGGACAAACCCATTCAAATGTCTTCACATTTTAATTGGGAAAGTTTTTATCTCAACACATTCATCTCTGGGTCAGACTTTTCTTATCCTCTAGGGAACTACCACCTGTGTCTGACCAGGCCCTAACCCAGAATTCTCCTCATTACCTGGGCTTTACCTACCTACCTAATGGAATTAAGCTTACTACAGGCCTTCTCACTAACTCCACAATATATTATGAATTACTTTATGGAAACAGGTTAAGTGGCTTCAGTCACCTAAATTGTCTGCCTATTTCTGTTTCAGTTTCAACTGGCCTCATGCCTAAGATCAGACCAAGCAGACTTAAACTCAGATGACTCTAAGGGAAGAAATGTGAGCTATAAGGCGGAAGGACTAGGGAGATCAGAGAAAGTTTATAAAAGATAAGGCATTTATGTTAGGTTTTAGGCAGTAATTCAGCAGGCAGACAGGCAGAATCTTGACACTAGTGTTGAGTTAATCTAATTGCAGTGATTCCTTTTAGGATGCTAAGAGAATTGTGAAAGCATTTCTCTCTAGCTGTTAAGACTTAACATTCAGTAGCATTTGTGCACTTTGTCCGTGAATTGATTCCCTCTACCATCATCCAGAGGCCACCAAAGATAGCAGTCTGAATCCTGATGACACTGACAGGGGTAGAGAGGGGGCATATCCTGCCTCTTTCCAACAACTTCCTGATAGTTTTTTGTTGAACTAGACTAACTGAGAATATGGTAAGTGTTGTTAGAGTGAAAGGCCACAGAGGGGAACATCTCAGTTAATACCTGCACAGCATGCTTTGGATCTATTTGTTTCCTCTATTATATCTAGATGGTAAAACTATTAATTTTTAATCCTGGAGAAACCACAAGGATGCTAATCATGGCAACCCAACACCATAACTCAGCACCACTAATGGAAGATGTTTGCATATGAAATGAACATAACATCTCAAAGAGAGACAAACATGGTCTCCCTTTGAAACTATAACATCCATAGCAATACAAAAGTCTTCATGAGAACAACTCAAATCTATAATAGCCTCCAATAAACTGAAGAACTTTCCTCTAGTGCCAGGAGGTCTTGGGTTCAAATCTAGCCTTAGTTGCTTCCTAACTGGTGGTCCTAGACAAGTCACCTGACTCCCATTGCCTAGCCCTTACCACTCTTCTACCCAGGAACCAATACACACTATTGATTCTAAGATGGAAGGTAAGGATTTTTTAAAAAATAGTGAATCCTTATCTTAGTTCAAGTCTTTGAGTTTATAAAACCTTATTCTGTGTTCATTTGCTTCTGCATGTCCTATAGCTAATCTATTTTAATGTTCAAACTCTCTATTTTTTAACCAGTACCAGATAATTTCAATGATGACTATTTTGTTGTACAATCTGAAGTCTAATACTGCTAGGTCCAGAAGACTTTCCACAAAACAATCCATTCAAGGTAGTTTTAGCATTACTATTCCCATTTTACAAATCAGGAAACTGAGATTGAGAAAAATTAAATAACTTGTCCATGATCTCCTGGCTAAGTAAGAGGAGAAAAAATAGAAGTTTTCTGATGATAACAATGAGAAGTCAAAAGCCAACTTAGATTTTAGAAAATATTTGTATGGAAAATGAAAGAAAGGGCAAGTGTCAAAAGATGTCTACAAAAGCATAGCATGATCCTGTTAGAAGAGACAGGAACACTTGCTTAGAATAAGCTTAGACTAGCAAAGAAAACTGAGGACAGTAAAAAGGGTTGCTTTTTAAAAAGGTCTCCTGGGGAAAAGAGGAGGCTCAAAGATAGGATCAAGATTCTCTTCTAGGTGGAGGGGATGATACCAACAGACAGCAGAGAAAAGACGGCGCTGCTCAATTAGTTTTTGCTTTTGTATTTTCTGCCAAGGAGATTAACCTTTGGATTGGAAGAGACAAGACAAAAATATCAATTTCATGATTCAATATAAACATGGAGATTATAAGAGACTACTTATATATCCCTAATAAATTCAAGTTATCTGACCCAGGTGATCACCTTGAGTACTCAAACAACTGTCAGAGATCATTAGAGAGCCATTGTCACTGAGTTTTGAAATATGGAGGAGAATGGAAGAGATACCAAAGGCCTAGAAAAGCCTTCCTTTTTCAGAAAGGGAAAAACTATAAAATCTGCAAACTAAAGCCAGTGAGCTTGAGTTTAATTCCTGGCAAAATCTCATAACATATTATTAAAGAGATGATTGGTCAACTTCTAGGAAAGGGGCAGTGCTTACAAAGAGGCAGGATATTTTCAGCAAGAACAAGTCATTCCAGACAAACTTCATTTCATTTTCCCATAAGTCATAGAATTAGAACTGAAAAAAAAAACCCTCAAAAGTACTGCATGCTTGTTTTAAAAATAATAATGACAATAGCTAACATTTATGTAGTGCTTATTTATGTACCAGGCACTGTGCTAAGTGCTTTATAGTTACTATCTATTTTGATCCTCACAGTAACCTTGAGAGAGAGGTGCTATTATTAGCACCTTATAATTGAGGGATCTGAGATTAACAGATTACATGACTTGCCCAGAGTTACACAGCTAGTAAGTATCTGAGGATAAATTTGAACTCAGGTCTTTCTGACTCCAGGCCTAGTGATCTGTGCACTGTCCTACCTAGCTGCAAATGAGGAAACTAAGACCCAGAGGTTGAGTTGCCAAGTGTAGAGGCCACTTATAGTGAGAAAAAGTGTGATCATCTTGCTTCCTTGTGCCTTTGCATTAGCTACCTCTATGCCAAAAATGCTCCTTTATTATGATCTCTGCTTCGTGAAATCTCGTTTCCTTTAAAATTCAGCTCAAGCATCCCCTTCTATATTAATCCTTTCTTGATCCCACCAGTGGCTAGTCCCCTTCTCCTAAAAAAAACTACCTTGTATTCATTTTACATATATTTCATCTGTACTTATAGATATACGTATTATCTCCCCTGATAGAATATAATGATTGTATACAGGTTGTTGTTGTTCAGTCATTTCAGTCATGTCCAACTCTTCATGGCCCCATTCAAGGTTTCTTGGCAAAGATTCTAGAGTATGGTTTGCCACTTCCTTCTCCAGCTCATTTTATGTATGAGAAAACTGAGGCAAACAAGAGTGAAGTGACTTGCTCACAGAGCTAGTATCTGAGTCTGAATTTGAACTCAGGTCTTCCTGACTCTAGGCCCAGCACCTTATGCACTGTGTCACCTAACTGCCATGAATAGAGAGAGGGACAATTCCCTTTTGCCTTTGTATTCCCCAAACCTTAGCATAGTGCCTGGAATAATAAATATTTTGATTGATTAATTGGTCAGTGGCAGATTGGGAATTTGAACCCAAGTCCTCTTCAAATAGAGAACTTTTTCTGCTAGGCCATTTTGCCCACAGGGTTATAGCTGGAAGGGATTTTAAAATACATTTACTCCAAACCATCTCTCCCCCACCTCAGCACCCGTAGTTTTAGAGGAGAGTAACTGAAGCCCAGAAAGTGGCTTACCCATCAAACATGTAGTAAGTTGTAGGGATAAGATTCAAAACCAAAGTCTCTAACTCCAAATCCAGGCCTTTTCTCATTATGTGATACTGGTTTCTGATGAATCAGTCAACAAGCAATTATTAAGCACCTACTTAAGTGCCAGGCACTGTGCTAGGGGGCTGAGATACAAAGACAGAAAGAAGTCTGTTTCTATTCTCAAGGAGTTTGTATTATGTGAGAGGAGAAAACAAATACATATACAGAATAAATACAAAGTAAATTCAAATACATTTAGGAAGGAAATTGGAGGAATTTCTAACAGTTGGAGGGATCAAGAAAGGTAGTTCCTTCATGCAGAATGTAATGGTTGAGCTGAGACTATATTTAAAAAAAATTTTAAACCCTCACCTTCCATCTTAGAATCAATACTGTGTATTGGTTCCAAGGCAGAAGAGTGGTAAGGGCTAGGCAATGAGGGTTAAGTGACTTGCCCAGGGTCACACCGCAAGGAAGTATCTGAGGTCACATTTGAACCTAGGACCTCCTGTCTTGGGGCCTGACTCTTAATCCACTGAGCCACCCAGCTACCTCTTGAGCTGAGACTTTAAAAGAAGTATACAAAAGTAAGGATGGAAAGCATTCCAGATATAGGGGATGACCTCTGCAAAGGCCCGGAAATGGGAGCAGAGTACTGGGTGCAAGGAATAGAAAAGAAGCCAGTTTGGCTAACTTGTAGAGTGTGGGAGAAGGAGAAATGTACAGTAAGACTGGAAAGGTAGATTGGGAGCAGATGGGGAAGAAGGGCTTTAACACCCAAAAAAGGAGTTTATCTTTTATCCTAAAGGCAAAAAGGAACCACTAGAATGTATTAAGTAGAGAAATGGCATAGTCATATATATGTTCAAGGATAGTTATTTTGGCTACTTCTTGGAGGATGGAATGAAATGGGGAGAAGCTTAGGGAAGAGAGGCAGATTAGAAAGCCTTTGAAATAGTCCATGTAAGAAGTGATGAGCACTTGAACTAAAGTGGTAGCTATATGAGAAGTCAGTGTATGTAAGAAATGTTGTGGAGGTAAAAACAACAAGATTTGGCAAATGTTTTAATATGTAGTATACTAGAGATGGTGGCTAGATTAGAAGGATCTGGTTGAACAGCTGGATTCAATTAATTCTAATTTAACAAATATGTATCCTGGTAACACGTTTGATGGTATAGTAATTTTTAAAAAAATCTTAACAGGTAAAAGCATTGAGCTGAATCTAAAAATGTGAAATTTTGATAGGGATAAATACAAAGTCTTATATTTGGCTTAAAAAATTCAACTTTGTAGGTCCAAAAAAGGGGTAGGCATAGCTAGATAAAATTTTGTCTGGAAAATAGCTGGAGACTAGCAGCTCAATATGAGTCAACATTGTGATGCAGCAGTCCAAAAAGTTGATATAGTCTTGGACTGGGAGGTATAGCTCCCAGAAATAAGGCAATGTGTCCTGAACAAATATTGTGTTCAGGTCTAGGTGCCACCATTTAGGAAAAACATTGTTTGATGATCAGGAGAACATCCCTGGGAGGGCTTCCAAAGTGAGTAAAGGCCTCAAGTTCATATTAGCTCATGGATCTGGGATTGTTCAGTTTTGAGAAGAGCAGATTCATGGGAAACATACATGATAATTGTCTATTACCAATAGAGAGCTTAGATTTGTTTTGTTTGGCCTTTGAGGGCAGAACTAGGAGCAGTGGGTGGAAGTTACAAAGGAACACATCTCAGCTTGATCTCAGGAAAAGCTCCCCAACAATTAGCGCTCTCCTAGAGTGGAGTTGGCTGTCTATCAGGACCTGGTCATAGACTCCCCCTCATTAGAGGTTTGCAAGCAGAAGCTAGATGACTGCTTAGCAGATATGTTGTATTAAAAGATCATTGAGGTTCCGGGTTAAGATGGCGGCAGAGTAAGAAGCAGCTCTTAACCTCTCCTGACCGAAACACTCAAAACTCCTCAAGGGGACATAAAAACAAGTCCAGACGAACGGAGGAACCCCACAACAGGGCACAGCGTGGAAGGTACGTGGAATCGAGACATTTCCAGGCTATAAAGGGCTCTCACTTAATCCCGGGCTGAGCAACCGCCCCAACCCCAGCCCCTCCACACACAAGATCTATAGCTCCGAAGCCAGCTAAAAAGAAATAGAGCAAGTTTGGGGCACCCATCGAGTCATTGGCAGCTCTGGGGCCTGTTCCTGAGAGCAGCAAGATTTAAGACCCCAGTAAGCCAAAGAACGCACGCAAAATCTGAGCGCGGGAGCAGAGTGGACGCTGGGCTCAAAGCGCAGGCTGAGAGCACAGGCACAGGCGGAGGCGTAGGTGGAGGCAGACACAGCCAGGAACTAAAGCTCTGAAAACCTCAGTGGGGAACCAGTGCGGACGGGTATACGACTGTGGAAGCAGCGCCCTGAGACTTGTAAAGGAACCTCCTGCAGAGGATCAAGAAAGGGGGTCCACCAGGGGGCTTGACCTTGGAAAAAACCAGAACTCAGACCTCAGGAGCCAATAGACCGCGGACAGACACTGAGCGCGAGGATAAACCTGAGAAGCTGCTGGGCTAATGATGGCTACCCAGACTCAGGAAAATCAGAAGAGAAAGAATAACAACAAGAAAAAGAAGCCTTTAACACTCGACAACTTTTACACAGAGAAAATCCAGACAACCGAGCAAACAGAGGAGGAGAACAAACAAGCATCCGGACCCTCCTCAAATAAGGAAAACTACTCACAAGCTATGGAAGAGTTCAAAACTGAGATTTTGAGGAAAATGGAAGAAATCTGGCAAGAAAATAACAGTTTAAAAGGTAGAATCTTGCAATTGGAAAGTGAGGCTCAGAAACCAAATGAACTGATAAGCAAATTGAACACCAGAAATGACCAGATTGAAAAGGAATACCAGAAGGTTATGGCCGAAAACCAGAAGATTATGGCCGAAAACCAAAAGATTATAGCCGAAAATCAATCCCTAAAGGCTAGAATTGAGCAATTGGAAGCTAACGATCTCTCAAGACAACAAGAACAAATAAAACAAAGTCAAAAGACTGAAAAAATAGAAGGAAACATGAAATATCTCAATGAGA
>NC_058131.1:269055306-269183022 GCF_016433145.1 Gracilinanus agilis | reverse complement strand
TCTCTCTCTCTCTCTCTCTCTCTCTCTCTCTCTCTCTCTCTCTCTCTCTTTCTCTCTCTCTCCCCCCCCCCCCCGGCCCCCCGCCCTGACTACTCCTTTGGCCCTAAGCTCATGACGATTAAAAGAACAAAATAGTTATGAACTGGGGGTTGGGGTGGGGGAGACGTTAAAATTGTTATAAACTATTTATCTTGTATGTTGTATATTTGTGGGTGAGGTTTGTGAGCCTGGTTTTTGTTTGGAAATATTGTGAGTGGTCAATGTGGTTTGTGGGAAAAATATGCATTTTTTTTTTCTAGTCTTAAACTAAAAACTTGAGTCTGCCGGTTTTTCTCATTGCACTGAACACTGCTTTGGCTAATGGCTTTCACGGGCAGTTTTCTCTTTGGAAAACTTTGGCTAGGATGAAAAAAAGCTCCAGGTTAAAAAAAAAAACCAACAAAAAACCTTTGGGAAGCATCTCTCGTTTAATGCTGTAATTTACCAGAACTTCTTTTTGGTTTGCAAACTTTCTGTGTGCGCAATGGAGATGATTCCAGCCTTTTGGTGCTTCTCCTTTGTAGTGATGTGGGGGGGAACAATACCTTTTCTAGTGAGTTTTATTATAGTTACCAGACGGTTGCACATTTTTAAAAGCTAAATGAATTTGCCACAATTGAATGTCATAACATTTATGACATGATATAAAATATTAACATATATTAAGCCAAGTTCTAGATGATTTTTTTAAAAGAAATCTTGGTTATAAACCCAGTTCTTACGGGAGTCGTGTCCAGTGTTGTGAAGACAACATGTTAACCCATATTTATATTTTTATAAAATACCTATAAGACTGTGAATCTCTTGTGTTCATTGCTGAGTGAGTTTTAAGAAAAGTATTGTTCCTCTTCAGCCTCCTGGAGCTTTGTAGACCTGATTAGAAATGGAAAATTAGACCTCGGGAAGGGGTGGGAGGGGGGTTGCTCTGAAAATGTGTGAGCTGATGTATTTTTTTTGCATCACTTCTGTCCTGAAAAGCTGCTGCCCTTCCTAGTCCCTATAGTTTCAATTTTCTATGCAACCCCACACCCCATATTGTTTTGATTCTGAGAAATAAAAGGGATGGTGAATTATTCAAATTTAAATGAGATTTCCCCTTTATTTGGCGAATAGTGCTGCTTGACCCTTCATGCCAAAATGAGGGGTAGAAGAGAAGAGACAGGTGGGGGGAGGCTTTTGTGTGTGTGCATGACTGGTCAGCTTTGGCAGTCATCCCTGGTGATTTTATTTTGGAAGAAGATAATGTCAGTGAGTTAAGCAGACATTGAAAGCTGATGCACAGATTGCTCCAGAAAGGAGTTTTTCTGTAGATTTTTTTTCTCTAGATGCGAATACCTTTTTAATTATGTTAATTAATGTTAAGAATTTTAGGCTTATATTGAAGCTGTATATGGGTCACTATATGATCATTTCTAACTGGATGAAGTCTGTACAGCACAGCATCTTCCTGAGTGTATGATATAGACTGGTAGTCCCAGAGTGAAAAATTTATAAATAAATTTTTCATTGATCTTTTTATACAAAAAAAAAAAGTTTGTCCTTTTTTTTCCTGAGTGTGTTTCTTCCCTGCCTCCCCCCATCCTCAATGTTGTCTGATTTTAAACCTTCAAATGGGATCTTACCTGGGGGGAGAGAGTGGAGTAATAAGCTACGAAGATGCTATTTCCAAAAATTTAAGGGGTTATTCAAAAAAGCATCACTTCTCTTGAATGTGTGTGAAATACATGAGTACATATGTATGTGTGTGCACGTGTATGTGTGGGTGTATGGAGAGGTCAGAAGAGCTGGACACCAAAGTTAATTTGTCCAACACAACTCAGAAGATTTTTCCCAATCGAGTAGAGGAGTCTGACGGGGCTGAAGTCCTTACGCTTTAGCTGTCTCTCAGTTTGCACCAAAGGCAGGTAATTACGTTTATGGTTTTTCCTGTCCACATTTTTTGCCTTTTACAAATCCCCTGGGCAAGCTCCATTTGTTGTATGAGGTGCCCTACAGCAAGTACGTGTTATGTCCCCCCACTTTTCTTAGGGCTTTATCCATTTTTCTTGGATAGAATCATCAGCCAGGGAGCTCACAGCTCCCCTTCCCCGTAGTAGTGCACTGACTCCCTCCAAGCTCAGTGGCCTCAAGGGGGGGAAAATGTAAGCAGTGTACACTTGTATAGAGGAAGTACATAAAAGGGGGATTTGTGTTTTAATAGAAAACAGAAAAAGGCGCCGAGTCTCAGGGCTGACATGAAGGGTTTTAGCCAGTCTCGTAAGACCCCAAACATCTGGGAAATTGTCTGCATATTTAAGGCAGCCACTCACGCAGTTCTGTTTGAACCGGGAAGATCCCCAGCCACAAATCGAACTTCAAGGATCTTCCATCAAAATGATTTTCAAATTGATCCCAGAAACTCTAAATCTGTGGAGTGGAAGACAAGAAGCCAACATTCTCTTCGAATTAAGCCAGGGAGAGCGCTGGGCATACAGGAGCCTGTGGGAGGCTTAGGTTGGGATGGTCTCTCTGCCAGAGTGCCTTCTCTGGGTGCCCTGGGAACAACAGGACCCCTAGGAGAGGGCTTGGCCCTAATCCTGTCACACTTTATGTATTCCCCATTCTTGGAGCGTCACCTAGATCAAGAGAAGTCAACCCACCAGGAAACAAGGGCCAATGACTCCCAAGCTCTGGTCCTGGGACCCATTTAAAGAAACGGTTTGGTTTTTCTGGGTAATTTCTATATCCCAGTATAATCATTTTTAAGGGGTTTGTATTAGATGCTGTAGTATATCACAGATTTGACAGTTTTTCTGTTTTAAGGAGTTCCTGGGTTGTAAGTAACAAAGGCTGCTTGTTCTTTACGACTAGGAGGCAAGTCTCTTTTCCCAGACCTGGAATTTCAGTGTATTTCCAGAATTCAAGGCCATGTTTCTGTGTGGCACTGTTGATCTTGTGCGGTTCTTTTAGAACCAAGTGTCAAATACCTTTTTTAAGGCACCCTTAATCTGTGCGCTTTGGGGAGTATTTTCGTCAAACCTCCCCTGTGAAGATACAAGAAAATATGGGAGGTCACAGGGAAAAAGCATTGGGGGACCAGGGTTTAGATCCTGGCCACCTTGGCAGACACTTCTCATTTCTGCGCCTCCACATTTTCATCTCTTGGGACTAACAGGATGTATAGAGAAAGTAGTTCCTTTCATCCTAAATCTTCTTCTTTTTTCAGTCCTTCCATCTTCTGACACTCAGTGAGACCTGGCTCCCTTCTAATCATTCGTTGCCCTTTCTAACATAGGCTCAGATTTACTCATCCTCCTAGGCACTATGGATCATGGGGGAGTGAGAATGCTCCTTGCCCCTCATTGCCGCTTCTAGACTCTCACCCTACAATCTCAGTGACCTATTCTCCTTTGAGAGTCATTCGGTCCGAATTGTACAACCCATTCGAGATTCTGGCAACTGTTCTCCACAAGCACCTCCAAGACATTCTTTCTCCTTTCTTAATAAGTTTGATGCCTGGCTCACACTTTTCTTTTCCACCATCCTTCACATTAGAGGACCTTAACATATGTATTGCTAGCTCTTTTAAATACCCTAACCCTCTAGAGTGGACCTACTCCTCCATTTTATCTTTACCATACATAGAGATAGTCATTCCCTTACTCAATCAATAAACATTTATTAAGTGCCTACTATGTGCCAGATAATATGCTAGCACTGAGAATACTGCCTTTTTTTTTTTAACCCTTATCTTCCATCTTAGAATCAATACTTTATATTGGTTCTAAGGCAGAAGAGTGGTAAGGGTAGGCAATGGAGGTCAAGTGACTTGCCCAGGGTCACATAGCTAGGAAGTGTCTGAGGCCATATTTGAACCCAGGACTTCCCATCTCTAGACCTGGCTCTCAATCAGATGAGCCACCCAGCTGCCCCTAGGACACTTGCCTTTTAAAAATTCCCTGGGTGAATTTGGTTTGTTGTAAGCTGTGCTCAAAGAGCTTACAATGTAAAGGGGAGAACATGCAAACCAATATCTAGGAAGTAAGCTGTCTATAGGAAATAATAAGGAAAGGGTATCAAAAGAGTTTGGGGAAGCCTTCCAGTAAAAGACAGGATTCTAGTCCGGACTTGAAGGAAATCAGTCAGCAGAGCTGAGGAGGGAGAGGGTTCCAGGTTTGGGGGGCAACTAGAGAAAATAACTGGAGCTGAGGGATGGTGTACCTTGTTGTTCATGGAGCATCAAGGAGGCCAGCATCACTGGACTGAAGAGAACGTATTGGGGAGTAAGGTGTAAGAAGACTGGAAAGGTAGGAGGGGGTTTGATTGTGAAGATTTTCGAATGCCCAAGTATTTTGGATTTGATCCTGGAAGTAATAGGAAGTCACTGGAATTTGTTAAGTAGGGGGTTGACATGATTAGACATGTGCTTGAGGAAAATCACTTTAGTGGATGAATGGATGATTCATTGGAGTAGGGAGAGACTTGAGTCCGAGTGGCCCCCCAGCAGGCCACTGCAATAGTCCAAGTCGGAGGAGGTGATGAGAGCCTTGCACTAGAGTGGGGGAAGCATCAAAGGAGAGAAGGGGCCTTGTTAGAGAGATGTTGAAGATGGTGAATTCAACAGGTCTTGGCACTAGCTTGGATAGAGAAGGTGGGAGATCGGGAGAAGCCCAGGATGACTGCTAGGTTATGAGCCCGGAGGATGGGAAGATGATTGTTGCCCTCTACAGTAAAAGGAAAGATAGAAGCAGGAAGGGTTGAGAGGGGGAAAGCAACAAGTTCTGTTTTAGACATGTTGAGTTTGAGATGTCTTCTGAACCTCTAATCTGAGATGTTTGAAATGCAATTGGAGATGTGAGATAGGAAGTCAGCAGAGAAGTAGATCTGAGAATCATCAGTATAGAGATGGCAACTACAGCCATGGTGAAATCATCAAGCAAAGAAGGCTAGAAGGAGAAAGGAAGAGAGCCCAGGACAGAACTGTAAGGAAAACTTAGGGTTAGAGAGCATCATCTAGAAGAAGATTCATCAAAAGAGGCAGAAAAGAGGTAGAACCAGGACAGAGCATGTCCCAAAAACCTAGAGAAGGAAATATCAAGTAGAAGAGAATGATCAATTGTGCCAAAAACTATTGAGAGGTCAAGGAGAATGAAGATTGAGAAAAGACCATGGATTTGACAATGAGGAGATCATTAGAGGGGCTGCTAGGTGGTGGCTCAGTGAATAGAGAGCCGGGCCTAGAAACCAGAGATCCTGGGCTCAAATCTGACCACAGATACTTCCTAGCTGTGTGACCCTGGGCAAGTCACTTAACCCCCATTGCCCAATCCTTGCAGCTCTTCTGCCTTGGAATCAATACACAGTTTTAATTCTAAGATGGAAGGGAAGGGTTTTTAAAAAGAGAGATCATTAGTAACTCTGGAGAGATCAACTTCAATGGAATTATAAGGCGGGAAGCTGTATTTTTAGGGGTTGAAAAGAGAGTGAGAAGAAAGTAGAGGCACCCATTGTAAGATAGCCTTTTGAGTAGTTTAGCTACAATGGACAGAAAAGGTGGGGGATGATAACTATAAGAGAAAGAAAGATCGTGAGGGATTTTTAGATTGGGAGAGACATGGACATGTTTATATAGGCTGTAGAAAGTGAACTAGTAGACAAGAGAAAGATTGAAAATAAGTAAAAGAGTCAAGTGGACAGGGAGCAATCTTTTGGAGGAGATGAGATAGAATGGCATCCCTTAAGCCAGTAGAAAGGTTAGGCTTCATAAGGAATAAGGCTATTGATTCATCATGTGAAATAGAGGAGTGGATAGTGGGCAGAAAGCATCTGAGTGATAAGAGATGAGGAAGAAGGGAGAGGAGGGAGCTCATCAAAAATGGCCTTATTTTTTTCTGGAAAATGTGAGGCAAGGCTCCTAGCTGAGAAAGTGGAAGCAGATGAGGTTATGGGAGAAGGGATGAAACTTTTTGGAAGAGCCATTGTAGAGAGTGGGATAGTGAGTTGGTAATGGAGGTATAATAAGATTGCCTCGAAGCAGTGAGGACCCAGTTGAGGTTGCATAACATACATTTGTCATAAACTCCAGATGAGTGAATGATCTCACTATTATCCATAAACTCCTATGTACATGAATCCTCCAAAATCTGTTTCTATAATCACAATCTCTTATTACTACAGCCTTCCCTCACAACCCCTAACCTTTTTCTTTTTCCTCTCTATGACTTCCAAATTTCTTTCCCAGCCATCACCCCCATCTCCTCCCTTCCCTAACTTCACCAAGACTTAGAACATCAGTTCAGTTCTCTACTATCCTCTACTCTTGTCTCTTTGCCCTATCTTTGGTCACATTTTGCCAAATCCTAATCCTATTATCCCCGACATCTACCTCCCTTACTTCTATTCACATACTACTGAGCAGAGCTAGAGAAAATCACAAAATTGCGATGAAAATTTATATCACATAATTTCACCTAGACCCTTATTGCAGCAAGGCAATCCTTTTACACATTCCACAATCCACTGGCTATCCCACTCACCAATGGGATATTCCAGACCTTTTCAACCTTCACTTAAACCTGCCACTGAACTCCCTTCCTTCTCTCCTTCCAACTGAGGACTTCATCTCATGTTTCACCAGAAAAATCAGAAGCTAAGGACTAGTCACTAAAAGCTCTTTTTCTTACACATCACTCAGCCATATTCCCTAACCCTCTCCATCACTCCTATCTCTGATAAAGATGGCCTTTCTTCTTGCCAAGGTCAATCCTTTTTACATGCATCCTTAATGTTACCCTGCCTTCTATCTTTTCCAACAGTTTGCTCCATTATTAACCCCATTCCTTCTTTTACCTTAAAATTCCCCTACTCATCTACTCCTCAGCTTCCTACAAAAATGCCCATATCTCATCTATCCTTAAAAAAAAACTCATCAATTTGACCATCCCTGCTAGTTATCCTCCTTTTCTTTGGCAAACTTCTCAAGAAGGTTTTTTAACATGAGCTGGTCCCCACTTCCTCCACTTACAGTAATTTCTAAACACTTTACAGTCTGACTTGTAGTTCCATTATTCAACTGAAACTGCTCTCTCCAAAGCTCTCATGGGCTCCTAATTGCTAAATCCAATGGCCTTTTCTCAGTCCTCATCTTTTTTTTACTTTTCTGCCACCTTTGATATTCTTATTTGATATTCTTTCCTCCTGGATATACTTTCCTCTCCTAGGTTGTCTCTGGATTCTGACAGCTTCTTCTCAGGATCATTTGCCGATTGTCTTTTATTTAAGTCATACCTACTAACCATGGCTATCCTCCAGGACAAATTTATGTTATGCAACCTCAACTAGGACCTCACTGCTGCTAGGCAATCTTACTATACCTCCATTATCAGTTCACTATCCCACTCTCCACAATGACTCTTCCAAAACTTTTCATCCCTTCTCAAACCTTCCATGATGCCTTCTGCCTCCTCAAAGGCTTTCTGTTCTGCCTTCTCTTGACCCTTTATTTGATGTCATCATCTCCCATGAGTTCAATAATCATCTCTGTGCAGATGATGACCAAATCTGTTTCCAGTCTTTTTCCTGAGCTCTAGTCTTTCATCACCAACTGCTTCTTGCACATATCAAACGAGATGTCCGGAGACATGTCAAGCACAACATGTCCAAACAAAACTCGCTATCCTTTCCACAAACTCTCCCTTCTTCTCCACTTTCATATTACTGTGGAAGTCACCACCATTGCCCAGATCAGCCAGGCTGGTAATCTAGGTGTTATCCTTGCCTCTTGACTCACATTTGTTCCACATATTCAATCCATTGTTCCTACCTTTTACAACATCCTTTCTATTCACCCAGCCACCACCTTGAAGCAGGCCCAGCTCACCTCTCACCTGGATTGTTAACAACAGCCTTCCTTCCCATGGGCGTCCTTGTCTCTCCTCTTTTCCCACTCCCATCTGTGCTCTATTCCACAGCCACAGTGATCTTCCTAAAGCACAGGGCTGACACAGGTAATAAACTCGAGTGACTCCCTGTTAAAAGGCCCTCTAGAGTGGAAAACCTTCCTAACCTGACCCCTTCCAACCTTGGCAAGCTTTACTCCCCTTCCTGAACCCTAATATCTGGTTTCTCTGGCCTAGTTGGGGGTTCATCCACATAGGACTCTCAATCCTGCCTCTCTGATGGGGTCCCAGGACTGGAGTGCTCTGCCCTTCATCAATGCCTCTTCCCTTCCCTGGATTCCTTCAAGATTCTGGGGCAAATCCCACACTCTTTACAAAGTTTTCCTTGTCCCATTCCCCACAATGCCTTTTCTCTGAGATTACCTTTCATTTACTCTGGGTGTATATTATATAGATATCCAGATATAAAATGTGTATAACATATTATAATATATATCATATGTATATAAATATTACCTTTCTGCTTTAGCCTGATTTCATTATTACTGTCTGAGATTACCTTTCATTTACTATATATATATGTAAAATATAATGTAATCTATCATATGTATATAATTATTACCTTTCAATTTTACCCTGATTTCATTAGCTGAGATTATCTTTCATTTGCACTGCATGTTATTTTATACATATATAACATATAACACATATAATATATATGTGCATCATACATACATACATAATCACAGGGCAGTCGGGTGATTCAGTGGATAGATATTAGGACTGGAGTCAGGAAGACTCATCTTCCTGAGTTCAAATGTGACCTCAGACACTTACCAGCTGTGTGACCCTAAGCAAGTCATTTAACCCTTTTTTGTCTCGGTTTCCTCCTCTATAAAATGAGCAGGAGAAGGGACTGGCAAACACCATCACTATCTTTGCCAAAAAAACCCAAATGGGGTCACAAAGAGAGTGAAAAAATGACAAAAACAACAACCTCCGTAATTATGCACGTGTTCTCTCCCCCCTTAAAACAGGAACTCCTTGAGGTCAGGGATGGTGGTTTTTTCTTTGTATCCTCAGTGTTTAGTACATGATAAACAGTTAAGAAATGTTTGTCGAGTGACTAACTTTGGAGGGACAATGGTACAATGGATACAGCTCTCTGGATCTATAGTCAGGGGGACCTGGTCTCAGATGCTACCCTTAGACAATTACTAATTGTGTGACCCTGGGAAAGTCACTTAACCATTCAGTGTCTCAGTTCTCTTATCTCTTGAGGAAGGGATTAGACTCAGGTGTCTTTCTGGTGCCTTTAATCTATATTCCTATGATTCTTTTTATTTATTGATTAATTATGAAAAATGTTCCATGATTCCATGATTCATGTTCTTTCCCTCCCCGCTCCCGTAGCCAATGTGCAATTCCTCTGGGTTTTACATGTGTAATAGATCAGGACCTATTTCCATATTATTAATATTTGCACTAGGGTGATCATTTAGAGTCTACATCCCCAATCACATCCCCATCGACCCATGTGATCAAGCAGTTGTTTTTCTTCTGTGTTTCTACTCCCACAGTTCTTTCTCTGGTTGTGGATAGAGTTCTTTCTCATAAGTCCCTCAGAAATGTTTTGTGATCCTTTTTATTCTTGATCCTTGAAGATATTCAGTGAGTATTATTCCACACTATTCCCTTCAGAGCTGACAAAGAAATGAAATTAGGATTTGCTGTAGGGAAAAAAAAAAAAGCTAACTGACTAGAATGTAAAAAAAGAGATTGCTTAATGCATGCATTCTCCATAAGGCTTTACTAGGTGATTCCAGAGGTTTAACTACTATGGAAAAATATCCTTCCCTGTAAGGAGAAAATGGCTTCACTATGGCCAGACTATCCCTTAAATGAAATGATCAAAGTAGTCATATCTAAAGATTTCATTAGTCCAAATGTCTCTGGCCCAAGTAACAGGCAGTAGAACTATAGGACAAAGCCTTGGGTTCAGGGAGGCCTTGGATCACACAGGTTCATAGATTTAGAGCTAGAGAGGACCTGAGAAGTCAATTGGGCCAATCCTTTCATTATCCCTATACACAAGGAAATAAAGGCTCAAAAGATTGGGACTTGTCTAAGGGCACACACTTGTGATAGTAGGAGATAATCAGGATTCCCACCCAGGTCTTCTGACTTCAAAGCTGGAATTCTGGCTAATTTTGTCCAAACTGGGTTTAGCCTTGGCTCCTTTTCTACCTAGATCTATGACCGTGGGCAAAAGATTTCCTTTCTTGGATTCTCTTGCTTCATATGGAAAATGAGAGGATTGAGTGTTAGATACCTTCTGGCATTAAAATCCTGGCCTGCTTAATATTTCCCATCCTGCCTCAGTTGTCCCTCCTAAACAACAATCAAAGAAGTTCATGTAGGTAAAAAAGCTGGGTAATATGTACTACAGGAATTTTGGTTCAGTCATTCTTAGGACAAACTCATGTTGAACACAGTTTTACTTTCAGGCTTCCTTTACCTATGCTCTATGTTGGAGAGTTTCCATCGACAAAGATTTTCATCTAAGCAAGGCCATGAAGAGCAGGCAGCCCTGGTCCCTTGCTCAGCACCTCAGAAAGGAGAAAGGGCCTGGCAGATGGGCTTCTATTGGGGGGTCTACCCCAAGTCATTTTATCTCAAAACAATAGACTTATTTGCATCTCCTTTAATTAAGTTTTCTTTTCTGAAAGACACATTTGACTGAGAAAGCCTTTGTGCCTCTCAGGGGGGTGGCACAAAGATGGGTTTTTTTCTTCTTCTTGTGGGGTGGAGGGAGGGAAAGGATGGTATTGAGCATTTCCCAGTGATGGAAAAATGTTGTGAAACTGGAGTTTGAAGTCTAGAAAACTCTTTCCCCTGATGTTTTTGCTTTAAATGATAAAAGGCAACATGTTTATACAGTAGATGAAAGTTGTGAGTTTGAAGGATTCACTTTTCTTGTCATGCAGATACATATGGCTAAGAATGGTTTCCCCTTCTCAAGGAAAGAAATAATCACACTGCTCTATACACAGGTTTGAGAGTTGTTCTAGCTTTCCTTTCATGGTCCTGCAGCAGAGAGGAAAAAAAACCTGACAAATTTTTAATAGACTGTGCATTGTTTTTATTTAAAGAACTGCCAACCTCTCCAAGCATCTGCATTCAAACATATATGTCCTTTGGAAAACAGGAAACATTGGAAGCCAAAGAGGTCACTTTGGGAGCTGCTGGGAAAGCATCCTGCAAAGAGTGACAGGAATCAGCCAACCATGGCAGAAGCAACAGCCACAGCAGGTGATGCAGACCTAGGGCTTCTGCTGAAGCTGCCAGAGCTCTGGACACACAAACTCTCCGCTTTTTTTGCACAGCCCACTCAGAGGAAGAAAGAAAGAAGTGGTCTCTTTTAGAGAAAACTGTGGCATCCCAATCAGCTGCCTGGTACATGAGCCCTAAGTGATTGGAGGGCCAGTACTGGCTTGTGGTTACTACGTGCACCTGCTATCGGAGAGTGGGTGTGATTTCATGCACATGCATAGATTTTGAGCCTGTGTAGTTGTCCACAGAGGGCATGCCTGTGTGAGAGGGAAGGGAGAACACAGGGTTTGGGTAGTTGCTCTTGTCTGGAGGTTCTCTAGAGGCAGCAAGGTGCCTGGAAACAATTCAAGAGGCAGGCAACCTGCATTAGAATTCTGGTTTAGCTGACTGGTACTGTTTGACCTTGGCAAAGTAACTTCATCTCTTGGTGCTTCAGTTTCCTCATCTGTAAAATGATGAGTTGGACTAGGTACCCTACACATTCCTTTCTAATTCTATATCTTTGACCTTACATTCCCAGGACAGATGGATGAATATTATCCAATAAACTGGTCCCACACCCCTCGAGGTGGGGTTCTTCCATGCAGTTAATAGAGATCGGTGTCACTGAAGCGTTCTGCAAGTGGTAGTTATTATTATTTGCATCATTCTTATATTAAATCTTTAAACATTAACAAAATAAAGTCTTACTTTCTGCCAGAAAAAATAGAGATGGGTGTCAGTGAGGCTGAGAAGTTAATTTTTTTTAATGTTCTATAGGGGGAAATATTATGCAGTTTGAAATATCCTATAACCAAAGTCGGGATGAAAAGGTGCAAGTTAAAACCTTTATCCCCCTTCATCTTTCTTCTGCCTGGCCATTGTGCTCATTCATTCCTCGCTCCAAAATTCTCCTGGCCTTTTCCTTAAGTATCCATCTACTAAAGAGAGCAGATTCGAAATAACTGGTCTGTGGGATTCTTATTGCCTGTGCGACCTCGGGCAAATCACTTAACTTCTCTGGGTCCCAGTTTCCTCATCTATAAAATGAGGCGACGGGGCTAGATTCCCCAGAGGTCCTGGCCAGTTGTGGATCTAGAAGCCTGCAACATAATCGGCTGCTGGAAGGCAGCAAACCTTGTCTTTGCAGCGTTTGTAGTTGTTGCTGTTGTAGTTGTTTTTTTCCGAGGGGGTGGCGGGGGAGGGGGTCAATAACACAATAGAACACTAAGGGTTGGGAGACGCGCTAGCCCTTGGGGAAATTGGGAGGAAACAGACGGGTAGTGGGCGTGGTCTTAGGAAGGAGGACCAATCACAGAAAGGGGTGGGGCCAGCGGTGAAATTCCCCAGGAGAGTGGAGGTGTCAGTACTGAGTCCAAACTTTTAGGTTAGAGAGGCCGGGGTTGGGGCTGGATGGTCCGAATGGACCATAGACACAAGTCGGGGTGAATGTCCCTGAGCTACACACCTTGTCTTACCTCAGTCAGCTTACTCTGGTCTCTGGGACTCAGCGCCGTTCTTACGGTGCGGTTGGTCTGGCGCTGTGAAGTCCCTGCCAAAGAGAAGTCTTTTGTACCTGTGTCACCCAGTTCCTACGATTACCTGGGCTTGGGGCTTCCCACCTCCCCCTTAGAGTTTCCGGCCCACCCTGCCCCACTGGATCTAACCAAACGCAGAGCTGCAGAGACCGCCGTCAGGCCCCTCCCCCTCCTCATTCACCTACTCCCCCCCCTTCTTTCAAACTCCCCAATTCAGTCTCCTCATTCTTTCTTCTTTCTCCTTTTTCCTTTAAAGCTATTTTTTGCCTATTCATTCCCAGGGGCCTCTGCCCTTTTTTCCTTGACTGGTCCCCTCTCGGGAAGCAGCTGCTATGCTAATGAACCCAGAGGAGAAAGAGAAGGAGCCCGGAGAGAAAGGCCCAGAGCTCTCCAAATGCTGAATTAGTCCCCATGGAGGGAGGAGGCGGCCCTCTCTGACAAAGGGGGTCTCCAGCCCGAGCCCCTCCCTTTTCCCCCAACACCAGCACCCTTTCACATTCAAATCCATTAAACAGGGCTATTCAAAGCCTCAAAGAAAATAGCTGCAAGTCTCCAACCCAAATAGGCAATAGACCAGCATCCAGTCTCCCCCCTCCTCTAACTCCCCCTGCCCGGGACCCTCCTGCTGGAATGTATAAACAGGTCTCTAACTTGGAGGGCATGGGGGTGGGGGACAGACAAGACAGAATGCAGAGTTCAGCACCACCTTACCTGAACTCCCATTTCTTCCAGTTTAACCGAAACATTTCCCTTACTCTCCTCGCCTCCGTGGCCCCTCGCCCCACCCCCAATCCGTCCTGCTCAGGTTAAGGAGCTTTGGAGGAAGGGAAAAATGTTGCGCTTCGGGTTACTTAAACGCAGGCTTGGGGAGGGAGGGGGCGGTCTATAAAAGAAAGTTAAGGCGGCTTTGAGCTAAGACCCCTGGGAGGTGACCCTCGATGGCGACAGCAGAAGAATTAGACTTTATCGGGCGCAGGAATGGGGTTAAACTCCCCAGAAGTAGAAGGAGCTTCAGCACTATATGTGTGGCAAAGAAGGGATACCATGGCTGCGAGCAGACAGACAGAACCGTGTGGATGCCTGGACAGACCAGTCGGGGGCAGGGGCAGGGAGGTGCTTGCAAGCAGGTATAGGAGCAGAAGAACCGAGCAAAGGGTGCTGAATTCGTCCAGGTGACCGTAACACCCTCAGATGCAAAAGTTTCAACCTTTGGTTCCCGTAACGGCAAATTCCTACGCTCCAAAGCCAGCTCCTCAAACTCAAGTTCAAGGTGAAGCGCTGGGGGGATTTCCTGGTGGCCAGTGGAGACGCCCTGCCTAGACCTGAAGCTCCACAGAGAGCAGAATAGATCGCAGGCAGAACGGAGACGATTTGAAAAGATCTTGCTAAATCTAAAGACTTGTGTGTTTTTTTTTAAGCCACAAAAACAAAAACAAAAAAATAACACCCCACCCCGCCCCTTCGCAATTCCATTGGCTGGTGCACGCCTGGATGTGACACCATCCCCTACTTTCAATTGGTTAGTTTGATCCACAATTTAAATTTGCGGCCCCTGAATGGGTGACTGTTAAGGACTCCGACCTGACTGCGACTCGCATACCCATCCCTGACGCAGCCACACCCTCGGCTTCCCCTGCCTGGCTCCCTCGGGATTAGAGCCAGAACGTGGCCGTGTATACTTTAGACCGAAAGGGGGCAACAGAGAGAGCGCACAGGCAGGGAGGCCGTGGACAATATCGCCATCTCGTGGCCCAAGTTGTGTACGACACCCTCCGCGAGCCTGGTGTTGCAATGGGATGAGAGGCGATCAGTTTCTGGGATTCCCAGTTTCTTTTTTCCCTCTCCTTCCAAGTTTCCCCGTTCGTCTTCCCCAGCACCTAGTACAGTGATCTGCTGCACAGGAGGCCACTCAGTGCTTGCGGTAGTGTGTTGTTGTGTTGGGTTGTATTGGATCGGATCATTTTTCCTTTCCCTGGGCGTCGTCAGAACACATGGACTCTAGAACTGCCTGTCACTAGCTATGTTACCTTAGGCAAGCCATTCCCCCTTCCTGAGCAGCAGTTTCCTCATCTACAAAATCAAGCTGTTGGACAACATTATCTCTATCGTCTCTTCTAACACCAAAAGCCTTTATCCTATCTGTGATACCATCTTTCTTTTTTTAAAACTTCACTAGAAAGACCAAAATTTAAGAATATTTTTGAAGGGCCAAATACATTTTTGTTTCAAGGGCTGACCTTTTTTTTAGTCTTCTAGGATAGCTCTTTTTATTTTATTTTATTTATTGATTTTAATCTTATTAATTCCATTTATTTATTTATTACATGTAATAACAGATTATTTATTTGTTTATTTACTAATTACATGTAATAACATATTTCCACACAAGTTTTCCAAAGTTATATGATCTATGATGGAGCTTTTCTCCCTCCCTCCCTTCCCTTCCTCCTCCTGGTGCTGGCATGTGATTCTGTCTGGGTTATACAGGTTTTATCATACAAAATATTTCCATATTGTTCATTTTTGGAAGTAAGTAATCTTATAAAACCAAAACCCCAAAACATAAACCCAAATAAACAAATGAAAAATCATGTGCTTTCATCTGCCTTCTAACTCCAACAGTTCTTTCTCTGGAGGTGGAGAGCATTCTTTGTCATTAGTCCCTCCGAATTGTCCTGGATCATTGTATTGCTGATAATAGCAAAGTCTGTCACAGTTGATCATTTCACAGTATTGCTGTTATTGTGTACAATGTTCTCCTGGTTCTGCTTATTTCACTCCGCATCCCTCTATGTAGGTCTTCCCAGCTCTTTCTGAAGTCCTCCAGTACATCATTCCTTACAGCCCAGTTGTATTCCATCACCATTATGTACCACAATTTGTTCGGCCATTTCCCAATTGAGGGACTTCCCTTTAATTACAGTTCTTTGAAGGGCTGGCCTTTCTCAGATTAACCCTCCTCTTCCTCTTATTTCTTTGGGATATTTGTGGGCTAGAATTTCCCAAAAAAGAGATTGAGGGAATTGATTAGGGAAGAAATAGATAGAGCATCCATGATATAGTCCAGAGGGGGATTGGTGACAATTTCCCAGATTTACAATGGGGCCTATTCTAAACCCTTCATTTTACAGATGAGGAAGCAAAGACCTAAAAAAAGAGATTTGCCCAGTATCACCTAGGTTGTAAGGGGTGAAGCTGGTGTTAGAGGGTCGTCCTTATAAGTGGACAAGCCGGAGTAGAGGGTGGGGACACACTGCCCCTTCAAACCCTTTGTTAGCCTATATGGGAAGAAAGAAACAGAGAAAAGACTAGCTTCCCTGTGACAAGCTATAACTTTAGGACACCCCAGGAGGAACCATAGTGTAGTACAAAGATGACCTGATTTGAAGGCAGAAAACCTGAGTTCAAACCCCATTTCTTATACTGTGTGATAGCCTCCTATTCATCACCTCTTTCTCCAGGATTGAAATTAAATCAGTATTACCTTTGCAACTACAAAGCATGTGATAATCTGCTTCTCTGTGGCATTTATTAAGCCCTTTCTGTGCGTGAGATATTAGGCTAAGTGCCAGGGGACACAAAAATTGATACAATACCTGGTAAAATATAAGTTCCTGGAGTAAGGGGTGGTTTTTATTTTTGCCTCTATATCCTGGCACCTTAACATACGTCTTGCACACAGCAGGTGCTTCAGAAATGTTTATTCAATCAGATTGGATTTTGCAGGCCCTCCTATGAATTTACAATGTAGAAAGGATGATAGATCATAGATATTAAATATAATATCAATTAGAATGTAGTAAGTGCATAAGAGAAATATAAAGTACAAAGAGATTTACTATTAGGGATTAAAGATTTAGTATTTGGATAAATTAGGAAAAGGGTGACATTTATAATGAGCCTTAAAGGAGAGGCAGATTGTTATTTGATAGAAAAATAAGTGGAGAAATAAGTATGGGGAATGGTGAGAAAAGGCATGAGATAGAAAAGCACAAGATGTACTTGGGAGATAATGAGCAGACCAGTTTAGCTGGACCCAGAATAGGAAGCACAATAGCAGGATAAATTCACTTGGGACCAGATGGTGGAAGACTTTGAATACTCAGCAAGGGAATTTGTTCTTGATTCTGTAGTCAATGGAGAGTCATCGAATGTTTCTGAACTGGTGAATATTGTGATCTGACCTGTGCCCCCATGAAAGACCAATCTTATATGGATGGAAGGTGGATATAGGAGAGACTGTAGGCAAGCAGACCAGTAAGGGTGCTCTTACTCTAGACTAGGTGAGATAGGAAGCCATGAATTAGGGCAATGCAGTGAGAATGAAAAGGAAAGGATGGAGGCCAGAAATACTTCGGTTTGGTGACTGATTGGATGTAGGAGATTAGAGGGAGGGAAGAATCAAAGTCTACCTTGAGGAAATGGACCAGAACAGCTGAGAAGCTGATGAAGAATTGGAGCAGATTCAAAGTGGGAGAATAAAGGGAAAACAGAGAGCTCTCTTATTCATTTTCTGACTATTACTCCTCAGAACCTAAGGCTACAGGACATATAATTCTGGTTTGGGTTCTGAAATGTGTGTTTCTAGATATTTGATGCAGACATGGAAAGGGAAGAAAAAGATGCTGTCCTTTCCAACCATCCATTCACCTTTGGTACATTCTTCTTTATATCCTATACATTTTTATTTTTTCCTTTTTTTAATTATAAAAGTATTTTATTTTATCAATTACATGTAATAACAAATTTGGAAAATAAATTTTCCAAAGTTACAAGATCCAAATTGTCAACCTCTTTCTTTCCCCTCCTCACTCCCAGAGCTGGCAATCACTTCAATCTGGGTTATACATAATCATATACATTTTAAAAAATTCTCAACAATTGTTTTCTTTAAAACAATATTGAACGTAAACAATATTAACTAAACTTTATAAACTATTTACATTCATGCTCATGTTCCTCTTTATTTTAAATGAATCGTTCACTTTAAACTTAAAAACAAAACCTTTTTAATTTAATGTAATTGAAATTATTTATTTTACATTTTGTAATTTTTTTCTAACCCTTGCTTGGTTTTAAAATCTTTCCTTTCCCAGAGATCTGACAAGTACACTATTCTGTGTTTGCCTAATTTACTTATAGTTTCCTTCTTTATATTCAAGACATTCACACATTCTGAATCTTTCTTGGTGTAGGGTGTGAAATGTTGATCTAAACCTAATCTCTCCCATATTGCTTTCCAATTTTCCCAACAGTTTTTGTCAAATAGTGGATTTTTGTCCCAAAAGTTGGGCTCTTTGGGTTTATCATAGACTGTCTTGCTGGCATTACTTATCCCAAGTCTATTCCACTGATCCTCCCTTCTGTCTCTTAGCCAGTACCATATTGTTTTGATGACTGCTGCTTTATAGTATAGTTTAATATCTGGTGCTAGGCCCCCTTCCTTCATGTTTTTTTTATTATTTCACTTGATATTCTTGATGTACAAACAAAAACAATGCAACCAAAATCATAAGGGAAACAACAAACTGATAAAAAAAATCTTTATAACAAAAAACTCTGACAAAGGTCTAATTACTCAAATATACAAAGAACTAAATCAATTGTACAAAAAAATCAAGCCATTCCCCAATCAATAAATGGGTAAGGGACATGAATAGGCAATTTTCAGGTAAAGAAATCAAAACTATCAATAAGCACATGAGAAAGTGTTCTAAATCTCTCATAATTAGAGAAATGCAAATCAAAACAACTCTGAGGTATCACTTCACACCTAGCAGATTGGCTAAAATGACAGCAGGGGAGAGTAATGAATGTTGATGGGGATGTAGTAAAGTTGGGACATTAATGCATTGCTGGTGGAGTTGTGAATTGATCCAACCATTCTGAAGCGGCAATTTGGAACTATGCCCAAAGCACACTAAAAGACTGCCTACCCTTTGATCCTGCCATACCACTACTGGGTTTGTACCCCAAAGAGATCATAGATAAACAGACTTGTACAAAAATATTTATAGCCGCACTCTTTGTGGTGGCAAAAAACTGGAAAATGAGGGGATGCCCTTCAATTGGGGAATGGCTGAACAAATTGTGGTATCTGTTGGTGATGGAATACTATTGTGTTCAAAGGAATAAGGAACTGGAGGAATTCCATGTGAACTGGAATGACCTCCAGGAATTGATGCAGAGTGAAAGAGGCAGAACCAGGAAAACCATGTACACAGAGGCTGATACACTGTGGTAAAATCAAACGTAATGGACTTCTGTACTAGCAGCAATGCAATGACCCAGGACAATTCTGAGAGATTTATGGAAAAGAACGCTACCCATATTCAGAGGAAATACTACAGGAGTGGAAACACAGAAGAAAAGCAACTGCTTGAACACATGGGTTGATGTGGACATGATATGGGATATAGACTCTAAAGGACGAGACATGAAGAAACCAGTGGAAATGCATGTTGGCTTCTGGGGCTGGGATTGGGGGGGGGAGAGAGTAAGAACATGAATCATGTAAATTAAATGAAAGGGTAAAAAAAATTAAAAACAAATATATATGTTGAAATTTATTAATGACAACGCATAAAATAACTTAATAACTTTTCAGTCACTCAAGCCTCACCAGGATTTTTTGTCTATTTTCATTCAAATTTTCATTTATATGGTCTTAGTGTTTACTTTGTTTTTCTGTCTATTTACTTTGAATTATTTCCTAAAGGTCTTTCCAGATTCCTTTGAATTACTTTGAGATACTTGAGCATTTTAATTGCGTTAGTATTCCACTAAATTAGTATACTATAATTGATTTAACCATTCCCCCTTTGTTGGATATTTAATTTGCTTCCAGTTTTTTTTTAACTATATTTAATGCTGCTATGAAAATCTCAAACAAATAGCTCTTTTTTGGTCATTCTTGACAATACTTTCAGGGCATATTCCTAACAAGGGAATTATGGGGTCAAAAGATATAATAATTTTTGTAACTTTTAGGTTACAAAGTTTCTCATCCAACCCTACTCCCCTGCACTTCTCCATCATGCTCCAGGAACTTCTTTAACTTGGAAGGTCACTTCAGCCCTAGAACTCACACCTCATCAGGACTGGCTGCCCCTGGAGGCCCCTCCCTCTGTTTGGACAGTGAAGAGTTCCTCTTAAAATCTCCATTTAGGAATGGTGTCCAGGCTGGACAACTCCTAGTTTCCCATTTGGCTGTACTTCCCCTCTCCTTTTGTGTGCTGTCTTCCCTCATTAGAATGTAAACTCTTTGAGGGCAAGGGCAGTCTTTTGCCTTTCTCTTGTATCTCAGTGTTTAGCACCTTCCCTGGAAATGAAAGACACTAAATAAATGTTTATTGACTGAATGACTGATTATAGTGTAATACCAGATTGCTCTCTAAAAAAAATTCTGCATGTTTTATGGTCTTTGTTCTTGGATGTCTGAAAGTCCTTTGCATCCTATCCCCCTTTTTTTTGTGTGGCTGTCTTATATTGAGTCAAATAATTAATTAATTAATTCTGCAGATTTGCAATGCCACAAACCATTATATATACATATATATATATATGTGATTTCTGCCAGATTTTTGCATCATACTTATGTTTGTGTACAAGTCTTAGTTCCCCATTCCCAGCCACCCCTCAGCCCTATTAAACTGCAAATTGCACAGGAATCACAGGACCTGGCACATAGTAGGTGCTTCACATTTATATCTGTAGGACAGAATAAAATAAAATAGAAAAATGGCAGCATCAGAGAAGGTCCATGCTAAGCAACTGGGTTGTTACCAAGGGATCTTGTCTCCAGGAGGATGCAATTCCTGTCTAGGGCCACAGAGTGGCAGCATTAACCCAAATGGCTCCCCAGCCCGGGACAGCTACATTTCTCTGGAGAAGTGGGAGAAATCCAGCGCTGCCGTCGCTTCCTAAAAACAAAAATGTTTCTGTAACCTACGCCTTCATCTTAACTTTAAAAGTGTCACCTTTCTCTGAACTCGGAAGGCTGATGATTCCGGGAGAGAAAGGCTGACAAAGCCGTTTCGGATGGTGTAGGTACACCGGCTGATACCTGCACTTCTCTCGTCCATCGCTCAGATGTGTTTCAGGGAGTCTGCACATTCACCACGGACGCCAAACCGCGCGACGGTACAGAGCTGTAGACAGATCCCAGATTTCATATTTTTATGCTTTCATCCCTTAGCTTAATTCCAGCCCTGGGAAGGAGCCGTCTAAACTTTTCCTGATCTGCTGCCCTCTGGTGACCCGTGGAGAGACTGCAGCTTTTCAGAAAGGCTTACCTTTGCATGCTCAAAGCAAAGATGGACCCACAGCCAGCTGGGGTTTCCTCTAGAACACGTAGTCAGATGATATATTGCATTCCTTTGATGAATAATTACTATAATGCTGCGCAATCTGTTCATAAGCTGGCGGAAGATCAGACTGAAGCTAGGACCCAGCGTTGCCAGGGAAGGGGACTCAAGAATTACAGGTGTCAAAATCTCTACAGTTAGTTTTGTCTTTTTAAAGTCAGGTGAGGATGGATTGACAAGAGTTCTGGAAAAGAGCTGGGCAGGCCTCACTTCAGATTCCATCTCTTCACACTTACCTAATTGTATGATTATGGGCAAATCATTTAACCTCTTTGGGCTTCGATTTTTCTCATCCGTAAAGTGATTATAATTATATATCAAACCCATAGTGCCTATCTAATAGAGTTATGAAGTTCAAATAAGAACGTATTTATAAAATGCTCTGCAAACTTTAAAGTTTTATAAATATAAAGTTTTAAAAAATAAATGTTAGCCATTATTTCTGGGTTTGGGTTACAACAGTAACTCCAGCACCCAAATCTGGATAATACCAGTCTCATTCAAGTACATTTCTGGCAACCTATCTATTTCATACCTTGAGGATGAGAGATTTAAGAAGAGCAAACACTAGGAATTTTTTCATGAGGCAAAAACATACGGAGGGAAGTAAGAGCAGCTGTTAAGGCAAAGTTTCTGAACCTAGGGTCCATAAATCAATTCCAGGAGGTCTATAAACTTGGATGGGAGGAAAATACATCTTTATTTTTGTTAACCTCTACCTGAAACTTAACATTTCCTTCAATTATTTTTTTTTCCACTTCAAGCCCAGCACTCTATCCACTGTGCCACCTAGTGGTGGCGATTCGAGGCTAGAGGTCAAGAGAGAGATTAGGGCTGTATAGTTAGAGCTGAGAATGATCTACACAGAAATGATCATCGAATCCAAAAGAGCGGATATGACCAAGTGAACTACTATAGAAAAAGAAGAGGGCTCAGGATAGAGACTTGGGGGACACCTGTGATTAGCAGGGGCAACTTGACTGAAGATACAGCAAAAGAAACTGAAGAGTGGTCAGATACATAGGAGAAGAAGCAGGGGAGAGGAAGGAATATCATGAAAATCTAGAGAAAAGAGACTATCAAGGAGAATGTGGTGACTGTTGCAGAAAGGACAAAAAGGAGAAAAACTGAGAAAAGACCATTAGATTTGGCAATGAAGGGATCCTTTGTAACTGGAGAGAGAAGTTTTGGTTGAATGATGAGATTAGAAGTGTAATAAGGAACTTCTGGGACAAGATGGAGAATATCTTGAGTGACAGGAACGGCGGTTAAAGACTTTGGAGTGTGCCCAGGTGGCGTGAGCCAGGACCAAAAGAAAGTTGGAACCACTCCTAGAAATACTCTGGGACACCACACTTGGTCTCATTTTTGAGAATCTTGGGAGGAGGGTGGATTGGAGGGAGGGTAGGCCCTAGACCTGCAATCCAGCATCCATATCTGAGTGTCTTAGGAAATCATTCTACCTGCTACTGATACAGCTGAGACAACACTATAGCCAACAAAAAGAACACCACTCGCCTTCCTTATCCTTTGGCTAGTGCCACAGCTGGGTCAAGTCAGGGATTAAGAGAGGGAGAAAAAAGCTCCAGCCTATTATCAAACCTATCATCCATTTGGTTTAGATTACCTTTATTCATTTAGATTTAGCTTAGCATCCCCAGACCTCTATCCTTATATCCTTATTCCTTGTTCCTAACCCTTATAGATAAGCAAATAAATCTTGTTGTAGTTCAATCCGAAGAAGATTGGTGTTCTGTTCCTAATTGGTGAACGTCTATAGTTAATTAGGGGAAGGGATTTATCAAGCCGCAGTCAGAACAGCGTCTATTCCACTGAGTGCACCTACACCAGCCCAAACCCACCATAACCATCAAATCCAACCCCACGCCAGGGGCTAGAGGAGTTGTTAAACGCTTCTACAACTCCCATTAGATTCTTGGCTTGGGCACTGTTGTAGAGGCAGAGGCAGAAGCTTGGCTAAGCTGAACTTCATAAATCCTGGGGTTACCAGCACATTGGGTAGTCTCCTAGGCAAACGTCCCTCACTAGCCCAGATCCCTCTATCATCTGTGGATTCAGAGCCAATTTGGCAGACTCAGCCAACAGAGCCTGTCAGGCTTAGCAGCCCTTTCTTACTACTAATCTGCCTCCTATTTGTGCACAACAGAAGCAAGACTGCAAAGCTCTAAGAGAGTGAGAGGAAAGGAAAGAAAGTGGAGGCAGCTAGTGTAGACAGTCTTCTCAAGGAGTTTAGCCATGGAAGAGAGAAGAGATAGAGGAGGATAATTAGTGGGGATGGATGGATCAAGTAAGAATTTGGGGGGATGGAGGAGACATGGACATGTTTGTAAGGAAGCAGCTGGGACAGGGGGAGAAGATGGAAGAAATAAGAGAATGGAGATGATGGAGCAATCTGCTGGAGAAGATGGGACAGAGTGGGATCACTTGTGCCTGTAGGGGTTTGCTTTGGGAAAAAGGACCAACTCATCACATGAGACAGAGCTAAAGGAGGAGATGGTGGGGGAGGCATCTAAGGGATGTGAAATGAGTAATCAGGAGAAGGGGGAGCCCTTGGCAAATGTCTCCCAATTTTTTTTTAAACCCTTACCTTCCATCTTGGAATCAATACTGTATATTGGCTCCAAGGCAGAAGAGTGGTAAGGGTAGGCAATGGGGGTCAAGTGACTTGCCCAGGGTCACAGGACTGGGAAGTGTCTCGGGTCAGATTTGAACCCAGGACTTCCCATCTCTAGGCCTGGTTCTCAGTCCTCTGAGCTACCCAGCTGCCCCCTAATGTCTCCCAATTTCAATGAAATGGAAGGCTCAGTTCTGGGTACCTACTATGTGCAAAGCCCAGTGCTTAATGCTGATGAAAAAGAGCAGCAGCAAATCTGACAATCCCTGAATTCAAGGAGTTTAGCTAGCAGGGTTGGTGAGGAGGAGGTGGACCCATTTGGAAACAAAGGAATAGAATTCAGCATCTCTCTTCAGCTTCTGAAACTCCTCTGCCACTGTGGCATAGAAAAACGGAAGGGAAAGGCATAAAGCGGAGGATCTCAAAGCATTTTGTTTCATCCACTTTCACTGAAGAGAAATCCTACCATTAAAGGTCTTTCCCTGATTATACTCGAGCTTTGGATCTGTTTCCTGATGGGTCTTGCCTTTCTCAGGGCCACCCAAGGTGCACACCTGCCTGGAGGTTGGTGCAATTTATAGCAGTGTCCCCCTTGATGGGCTCTCTGAACCCTAATGGCTCAGCCCTCTACTCAGAGGCAGTTGTCCCAGCCTCATTCACTTTTCCAGGGAATTCCAAGGGAAGTGAAGCCAACCAGCCACTAGCCTGGCCTCTAGAGACACGCACTAAAAGTTTGTGGAATGACTAAATGATGTTCTTTTAACTGTTGTGTTTATTACTCATTTCACATCACTTCGATGCCTCCCCTCACCATCTCCTTTAGCTCCATCTCACAGGAAGAGGTGGTCCTTCTCACCGAAGGGAGCCCCTCTACAGGTACGAGAGCAGATGGGTCCCTCTATCACCTTCATTCTCTATTTAACTGCTGTATTCCTAAGAACAGAGAATTCATCTCCTTTGTGTTCTTCACAGGGCTGAGCACACATGGAGCACCCCATAATTCTTGTGAGATGGAATGAAGAGCTGTATTTATTATGCAGAGAGGCGACAGGCACGGCTCCAGGTGGGGCCACAAGATGAAACCCAGGAGGTGTCGTGGGACTGGCTGGCACCACCATGTTCCCCACTGGAGGTGGGAGGCCTGGAGGAACTCGAATGGTCTAGGAGAGACTCACAAAGTATAATAAAGGATGGGGGCTGGGAGGTGGAATGACAGTGGTGAGCTCAGGAGTGGAGGAAGAGAAATGGAGGCATCAGGAGGTGGGAGAGAGGGGCGAGGGTCAGGAAGTGAATTCCCACCCCCCTCGCCCCCCTCCCCAACCCTCTGCTTACAGTGTACAAAGCAAGCCTGGCTTTCCTGGCTTTCTTCAAACCCCAGCTAAAATCCCAGCTTCTGCAGGAACATTTCCTAATCCCTCTTCATCCTATGGCCTTCCCTCTGTTGCCTGGTTCCCATTTATCTCACAGATAGCTTGTTTGTACATCGTGTTTGCACGGGGTCTCCCTCATTAGATTGGGAGCTTCTTGGAGGCAGAGTCTGTCTTTTGCCTCTTTTTATACCACCAACATGGAGCATAGTGCCTGGCACAGAGGAGGCCCTTAATAAGTGTTTATTGATTGACTGATTGATTAAAGAAAGGGGGGCTCCTGAGGTGGCAGAGCAGGGAGGTGGAAGAAGAGTTGACAAAAGGGCTAATATAATCCTGTCTCTTCATGTCCTGTTGGTACAACCCTGTACAGGTATGTAGGGAGACATAAGGGAGACTCTCTTCTCGAGGGCAGAAATGGGAGACTTATATGTGTAGAGCCTAGGGATCCCCCTCACAAATGAGAGGTTCTCCCTCTTTCACATGGGGCTCCCCTTCCTTTCACATGTGGGTTTCACAAAAATGCTACCCAGAGGTTCAATATATTCTTTGGACCCACATCCACTCAGAACCAGAACTCACAAATCCCTGCTGATGGGTTTATTTTTTTTTTAAACTCTCACCTTCCATCTCAGAATCACTACTATATATTAGTTCTAAGGCAGAAGAGCAGTAAGAACTAGGCAATAAGGTGACCTGCCCAGGATCACCCAGCCAGGAAGTGTCTGAGGGTCAGATTTGAACCCAGGACCTCCCGTCTCTAGGTCTGGCTCATGTGTTTACTTTTAACTAGTCATCCAGAGGACAGAAAGCAGAACCTTTTACTGAAGCAGCACAGTAAGGAAAGGACCAACAGAACATTCTTCACCCCCATTAACCTAGTTTATAAACACCCATCCACAAATATGGACCCCATTAGTGGAAGGAGTGGACACACAATGGGTTCATCCAAGGAAGGTCATTCTGGAGGGGTCTGTTGAGGGCACTACGGACCTTCTCCTCCCCCAGAGCCACAAGCTCCCCGTTATCCGTGGCTCCTCACCTATCTAATCTGTCGCCCAGTCTTTCCATTTCTACCTTCCAGCATCTCTCACGTATGTCGCCTTCATCCTACCCACATAGTCCACACTCTGAAAATCAAGCAGAAACCAGAGTAAGTATCCATATGAGAACATATGCCGAATTATTTCTGTTTACATATGAGTGTGTGTCTGCAAGCACACAGTATTTGTTCACGGTTGGGGGTCAGCTTGTCGGAGAAGTCTCCGGGGCACGTGGCAGCACCCCTGCTTGGGGGCTGCGCTGCCTGACATTTTTATCAATCATTCGGGTAAAGGCTTCTATCGAGTTAGCAGATGGCACCGAGAGAGGGAGAGCTGATATGCCGGATGACAAGAGTCCGGTTCCAAAATGATACTGATGGTATTTGAATGGAATGGAATACTATTGTGCTGTAACAAATGAGGACAGAAAGAGAGTTTCAGAGAAGACTGGGAAGACTGAAATGCACCAATGCAGAGTGAAGGGAGCAGAACCAAGAGAACAATTTATATTATAATAACATTGTAAAAATGAAAGCTCTTGAAAAGATTAAGGATTTTGATCAATGTAACCATCAACTAAAGTTCCAGAAAACTAATGAAGAATGCTATCCGCCTCCTGACAGAAAGACGATGGGCTAAATTTGAAGAATGAGACACACATTTTTGGGGTGTGGCCAATGTGAGGATTTGTTTTCCTTAAATATGTCTGTTTGTGTTAAGGATTTTTTTTTCTCTCTTCTTTTTCAATAGAGGTGGGAGGTGAAAAAATGCTTAAAAATTTAAAAACATAAATTTAATTTTAAAAAATGCTACAGGGGGCAGCTGGGTAGCTCAGTGGATTGAGAGTCAGGCCTAGAGTCAGGAGGTCCTAGGTTCAAATCCAGCTTCAGACACTTCCCAGCTATGTGACCCTGGGCAAGTCACTTGACCCCCACTGCCCACCCTTACCACTCTTCCACCTAGGAGCCAATACACAGAAGCTAAGTGTTAAAAAAATGCTACAAAATATTAATAATATGGCAATAGGTTTTGAACAATGATACATGTAAAACCCAGTGGAATTGCTTTTTGGCTCCAGGTGGGGAGGAAAGAGGAGAGGGGAAGAACATGAATCATGTAACCATGAAAAAATAATCTAAATTAATTAAATAAATAAAATTTTAATTTACGTTAATTAATTTAATTAAATAAATAAAATTTTAAAAATAAAAAATGCTATAGTAAAAACAAAAAACCCAAAATGTTATTGATAGGCTAGTAGTTGGGTAAATCTGATGATGAAAATTAATAAGGGTAAATGTTTTACATTTAGGTTCAAAAAATCAGCCTCACAAGTACAAGTTATGGGAGGCATAGATAGATAGTTTGTCTGAAAAATATCTGGAGGTTTCAGTGGACTATGAGTTTTTAGTGGATTGTAAATCAATGTGGCATCCAAAAACCCTAATGAGATTGGAGGCTGCATTGAGTGACATAGATTTCAGGGGCAGTGGCTCAGTGGGTTGAGAGCCAGGCCCAGAGACTAGAAAGTCCTAGGTTCAAATGTAGCCACAGAATCTTTTTAGTCATGTGATCCTAGGCAAATCTAATTACCTAACCATTACCACTTCTCTGCCTTGGAACCAATACTTAGTATTAATCTAAGAAGGAGGGTAAGGATTTTTTAAAAAATAGAGATTTTAGCAGTCAGGATGTGAGAGTTAAGTTAATTCTCCCTGGTCAAACCAATCAGTTCCAGATACCTGTTTAGAAAAGAACATCAGTTTAGAAAGAACATGTAAGAAAAATGTTTTATGTGACTGCACATGTAAAATCTGAATCAGTTTGCTAATAGCCTCAGGAAGTGGGGAAGAAAGGGACAGAGGGAGAGTGGATTTTTTTTTAAGCATGTCAAAAATTATTTTTACATTTAATTGGGGGACAATAAATATTATTTTTAAAAGGACATTCAAAAACTGGAAAGCATCCAGAAGAAGATACCCAGGACGGTAAAGGGCTTTGAGTCTATGCCATATGAAAATCAATGGACAGAACTAGGGATGTTTAGCCTGGAAAAAAAAAAGAGTAGGGGGTAAGGCAGGATATGCTAGCTATGTTCAAACACTTGAAGAGATATCATATGGGAAATGGATCAGATTTGTTTCATTTGGCCCCAGAAGGCAGAACCAAGAACAAGGGGTGAAAGTTTGATTTAATTTTTTATTTTAAAAGTTTTATTTAATTAATTTAGAACAATTTTCCATGGTTATAGGATTCATGTTCTATCCCTCCCCTCCTCCCACCCCCTCCCATAGCCTACGAACAATTCCACTGGGTTTTACATGTGTCATAGATCAAGATTATTTCCATATTATTGATATTTGTGCTAGAGTGCTCATTTTGAGCCAATATCCCTAATTATATCCCCATCCTCTCATGTGATCAGGCAGTTGTTTTTCTTCTGTGTTTCTACTCCCACAGTTCTTCCTCTGAATGTGAATAGCGTTCTTTCTCATAAGTCTCTCAGAGGAATTCCATGTGAACTGGAATGACCTCCAGGAATTGATGCAGAGTGAAAAGGAGCAGAGCCAGAAGAACATTGTACACAGAGACTGATACACTGTGGTAAAATCGAATGTAATGGACTTCTCTACTGGTAGTAATGCAATGACCCAGGACAATTCTGAGGGATTTATGGTAAAGAACGCTACCCACATTCAGAGGAAGAACTGCAGGAGAGGAAACAGAAGAAAAACAACTGCTTGAACACTTGGGTTGATGCAGACATGATTGGGGATGTAGACCTGAAAAGACCACACCAATGCAATTATCTATAATATAGAAATAGGTCCTGATTGATACACATATGAAGAAACCAGTGGAAATGTGTGTCGCCTATGGGGGAGGGGGTTATGGGGGGGAAGAGAGTAAGAACATGAATCATGGAACCATGGAAAAAATTTTTCTAAAAAAAACCAAAACACATAAACCCCTCCCCCCCCCAAAATAAGTCCCTCGTAGTTATCCTGGGTCATTGCATTGCTGCTAGTACAGAGGTCCATTACATTCTATTTTACCACAGTGTATCAGTCTCTGTGTACAATGTTCTCCTGGATCTGCTCCTTTCATGCTGTATCAATTTCTGGAGGTCATTCCAGTTCACATGGAATTATTTGATTTCTTTTAAAAATTTTTTAAACCCTTACTTTTTTAGTATCAGTTCTAAAACAAGCTCAGGGTCATCTAGCTAGGAAGTGTCTGAGGTCCCATTTGAACCCAGAACCTCCCATCTCTTGGCCTGGCTCTGTATCTACCGAGCGAGCCACTTAGCTGCCCAAGGTAGAAATTTAAAAGAAGAAAATTTAGGTTTAATATAAGGAAAACCTTCCTAACAATTAGAGTTATGAATCTGAGGGCTCCCTCCATAGGCTCTGGGCAACCCCTTCCTCACTGGAGGTCTTTAAGCAGAAGCTGAATGACCAGTCAGTCAGATATGTTGTAGTAGGGATTCCTTGTGGGGTCTAGGTTGGACTTAATGGCCACTGGGGTCCCTTCCGACTCTAAAATTCAATGTGATTTTGTATAAGGACATGTATGTCCTGGGCGCTCTTTTGGAAGGGCAGCTCATGCCTCTGCTACCATACTGGCTACATTAACCATCCTGCTCTCCCTGGGCCTGCTGCTCCCCAATGTGCCAGCTGGGCACCATGTTCCCTCTCTTACTAGTGGGTGTTCCATCCTGGCTCTGGGACAGCCATCCCTCTCCCTTCTCCTGCCAGGACCCTCTTAAAGGCTGTCACTTACTGGCCTTCGCCTGGAAGCCAGCGGCTGGGGGCCTCTCTCTTACCCCCAAAAGAGAGGACAGGGCTTTGCCCAGCTCTCTCTAGAACCTAGACGATGAGCATCAGCAATTTTAGAAAGGCGGGACCCTCACCCAGATGCCCCATGGATGAGCAAGGGGACAACGGCTGTGGTAAGAGCTATTTATGCTCTAGAAGCCAGGCTATTTTTTTTTTCTTAAAAGGTGTTGGAACTTGGGAATAAACACTGATGAAGCTTCCTGTGGCCCAAGGACAAAAGCCAGCCCCGGGGGAGGTGGTCATCGCTCTCCTGACTAGGAGCCAGCCAGGCCAACAAAGCAGGCTTTGGAAAACCCGGAGCTCAGTTAGATCAATGCTGGATCATTGCTGAGTAGCCTTTCACTACTATGGCGAAGTCCGTTTCTCTTTGTCATCATTAAAAGGTCTACTGGAGTCTCTCATTTCATCCCAATTCCAAACCTGTAGCATCACCAGGCAGGCCTGAATTAGGTCTGGCCTACAATAGCTTTCCCCCCCCCCCAAAGGAAATTGGAGGTTCTTAGTTTCCAAAGAGTCAAGCTCTTTTGTAATATAGAATGAACAGCTAATTAGAATACATGAGCATTTAATCTGTCATTGAACTTCTTTCCTCTGGCTGGCAAGATCCACATCCTTGTTCTAAGCCTGGGGGTTAGAAAATCCCCTTTAATTCCCATTATTTCCTGATTGGCATCCTGTCCTTCCCCCCAAAAAAGTCATTTCAGAGGCTGCCTTTAGAGAAAGCAAAGAGAGCCTTGTGGTTCTGACATATTAGAATGGGGCTGGAGAAAGAACAAAAGGTTAGGAGGGCCAGCTAGGAGTGTATCAAGGCTTTGTATCTTAATTCCTCTACCTTTCAAATACAAGGAAGGCTGGCAGCGAACCTTCCAGGCTTTGATCCACCTGACAAGTAAAAGAATATTTGCAGAACCGGATGTCTGGGGTGGGAAAAATCTCAGGATTGACTGATTGAGTCCTCCAGCATGGAGGTCATCGGGTCCCTTTCCCTGCCTCTAGGCTTCACCTACCTAAGCACTCTTGACAGATGAATGTTTTCCCTGGAGAAAAGAAAACACCTTCAGAAAAATTTCCTGGCCAAACAACCCTTAATGGGAGGACTTTCTTTTCTGATCTGGATTCCATCATGCTGCTCTGTGATGGACTTGTTTCAGGCGTGTCCAACTCTTCGTGACTCCATTTGGGGTTTTCTTGGCAGAGATACAGGAGTGGTTTGCCATTTCCTTCTCCAGTCCATTTTACAGAGGAGGAAACTGAGGCAAAAAAGGCCTTGGCAAAGATACTGGAGTGTTTTGCCATTTCCTTCTACAGCTCATTTTATAGATGAGGAAACCGAGGCAAAAAGGGTTAAATGATTTGCCCAGAGTCACACAGTTAGTGTCTGAGGCCAGATTTGAATTCATGAATATGAGTCTTCCTGATTCCAAGGCAGTACTCCATCTAGCTGCCCCTCTATTATGCTCCAGTGGTGGCATTTGGCTTGCTCTTTGCTCCCTGATGCCAATTCTGTTCCCTTTCTCTGCTTCTCTTCACTGGGAATCTGCCTGTGCCACATGTTTATATTATGCCAGTAAACAATCTATTGCTGTCTACAGGACTCCAGGGCCCCTTTCACTTCTTCTGGGTGAGTTTCTGGACAAAGCTAGCCCCTTTGTCAAAACTAAGGTCAGATTTTTCTGGTTCCATCCCCAGTCCTCCCCCATTATCCAAGTATATTTTATTATTCTTACTGTTGTTATATCTTCCAGTTCTAGTGATGGTCTAATACTAACAGCTAACATCTGAAGGTTTTCAGAGCACTTTCCATGTGTTATTTCATTTCTGATGCAGGAGCTATTATTACTGCCATTACACAGATGAGGAGAAGGAGGCTTGGAGAGGCTGAGTTATGCGGAATCATACAGCTCACTGAAGTAGTCTGAATAAATTAAATAGGTTAGAGAATAAAGTAGAATTGAAGTTAATTAATCCATTCCTGCATTATTTAGGAAACTGAACTAATCCCTCCAGGAGGTCAAGCAACTTATGAAAGTGGTGGGCCAGAGTTCAAATTCCCCTATGGACAACAAAGGGACATCAGGACAAATAAATAGGTCAGGATGGAATGCAAAGTAAACATATAGCTAAGGATAAGGTACATGTGAAAAGTAAATATCCCCTGAGTGATCTGAATGTTATCCACTGACCACACACACCTATTTTTGACCTAAGTATTATCCACTTATCACTGACCACACACACCTGTGTTTGTGACAAAGCTTTTGTTTGATTGACAAATAAGAACCTGGATGTGAAAGGAAATAGCCTTGTATCTTGTAACCTATATAAACTGTCTTGTAATGTCAGTCTGATACAGCTTCCATTAGGGAAGGCTGTCCCAGCTGGTAGATTTCTTTTTCTTTTCTTTTTTTAATCAATAAATAATGGTTCCAATTATTGAATTTCTGGGTGTCTGGACTCATGTTATGAAGCACCCCATTTCACATAAACATCTTGGGCAGGATTTGAACTTGATGGCTGAGCTACCAATCTGATCAGGAAGCCAACTTATCTGCTGTCTAGGATCTAGGATCCCACGAGCCTTCTCAGGAGGGAGATATCACTTAACTAGAACACAGTGAATGGAGAAAATGGCATGGGACTTTGGATCCCCAAATTATAGAAGTGCTTGTCATCCCCCCCCACTGGTACCTGAGTGTATACCCTCCTCAAGTCACAAATCACCTGTTGTAAAGAGTATTAAGACCCCAAAATTGATCTCCTTGAGGAGGCAGTTTCCTGGCTGGATTCAACATTACTTTCTAAATTAACAAATTTCTCTTTTTTTTTTTTTTTAAACCCTTGTACTTCGGTGTATTGTCTCATAGGTGGAAGATTGGTAAGGGTGGGCAATGTGGCCCAGGGCCACACAGCTGGGAAGTGTCTGAGGCCGGATTTGAACCTAGGACACCCCCCCCACCCCACCCCCATCTCTAGCCCTGACTCTCACTCCACTGAGCTACCCAGCTGCCCCTTCTCTTTTTATTTTTAAGTTAAGTTTGGGAGTCTTGCATTCTTGCAAAGAGTACCCTTCTCAAACTCAGGGGGTTCACCTCAAGCCCCCCACAACAAAAAGAGTAAAGAGAACAGGAGTGGAGAAGACTGTTGGAACCAGATGGAGGACAAGAAAGGCTTCAAATGCCCCATCATATGTATGTGGTCCTGGCACAGCTCTGCTCCATCCTGAGATGTCAAGTTCAGGCCCTATTCCCAGTTCTCCTACCATAACCTCCTTCCTTGTTGCCTGGTCTTCTTCTCACCCTTCCCGCCACTGGACCTTAGACTCTTCTGCCCTAAGACTTCCAGACGCCCACGACAGCCCCTGCCAGAGACAGCAGGTGCCAGGCTCCCCCTGAGCTCCCCAGGCACCCATCTCACTGCCGCCTCTTTAGCCAACATGTGGGCAGCCCATGTCATTAAGTATGCACCCCATCGATTTTTATTTCTTGTATTTTTTTAAAGGGAAACATTTTTCGAATTCTCAATCATAAGAACTATTTTTGATATTCACTAAACAAACCAAAGAAAAAACTTAAGCATATCTTTTAAATGAACACCTAAAATTTATTTTTTAAAAATACAAACGTAAAAAAGACATAAAATATGCATATTTAAAAAAACCCTTACTTTCTGTCTTAGCATCAAAACTATGGATCAGTTCCAAGGCAGAAGAGTGGCAAGGGCTGGGCAACTGGGGTTAAGTGACTTGCCCAGGGCCACATGCCTTGGAACTTCAAGGACCTCCCAATTTCAGGCCTGGCTCTCTATCCACTGAGCCACCTAGCTGCCCCCCATAAAATACTTCTTCTATAGTGATGACCATAAATGAAAAAAGGTGCAATAATTTTTCAGTCTCTTTATCTTTAACCAGATAAAACACTGACCCAAGCGGAGCAAAACAGGATCAAAGTGTCTTTATCTTTCTGTCCTAGAGAATGAGACATTGCTTACCAGCATTACGGACTTAAATTCCTCAATCACATCATGGTCCTTACAAAGCACATTTTGTTCCTCCCAGTCAACACAGAATATCACAAGAGAAATGAGGAGCGGTTGAGATTCCGTACTTTGTTTTTACCATCAGCTAGTTTCAAAAATGTTCTTTCACACGAATAACTCTGCTCACAGGTAAGATTGCCCCACACTGAATAGTAGTCAAAGGCCTGGAATGTGGAAGGCTCATCTGATTCCGGAGCCAGTCAAGCCACTCTTTGTTGCTGTTTGTAATGTAACCTTTAGATAAAGGACTATTATAACTCCAAAGCAATTCAACTGCAGTTTCTAACCCATCTGAGGACACTTTAAAGTCGCTGGCAATGATTCAAATATTTGTCCCTGTGAATAACACTGTTCCAGCTTAAGCTCAGAAATTATTCCATTGCAATCCTCATTTTACTAACTTCATATTCAAATGGTTGATTGATGCTAGTCATCAATGAGTCTAATGGTAGCAAAATAAAATTATTCTCTCTTGCTCCTATTTTTTTAAAAACCCTTACCTTTTGCGTTAGAATCAATACTAAATATCAGTCCCAACGCAGAAGAGCGGTAAGGGCTAGGCAATGGGGGTAAAGTGCCTTGCCCAGGGTCACACAGCTAGGAAGTGTCTAAGGCCAGATTTGAACCCAGGACCTCCTTTTTTTAAACCCAGGTAAAGGTTTAAAAATAAATTAATTAAATAAAATAAAGACTGCAAAATAAAAAAATAAAAAAAAAAGGCCTGGTCCCAAAGAAGAGAAGAGAAATGAGAAGACACCTCTCACCATTCCTTTGCAGAGTTGAGTAGTCCACAGATATGGAACATTGCAATGTTTTCAGATTTTTTTTTGATGTATGGATCAGTTTTACTGATATCTTCCTCTTTTTTGTTTCTTCCTTTCTTTAAAAAACAATCTTTGTTTTATGGGATTGCTCTCTGGGAGTAGAAGAGGAAAATGGAGAAATTGAGACAATATAAAAACAAAAGATAGCAACAAAATTTAATTTTATAAAAGGAATATATCCTAGGTCACCTTTAAAAAATATTTTCTAATCTTTATCTTCTCTTAAAATTTATACTTAGTATCAGTTCCAAGGCAGAAGGGCCTGTAAGATTTGGGCATTTGGGGTTAAATGACGTGCTTGGGGTCACATAGCTAGGAAGTATCTGAGGCTACATTTGAACCCAAGACCTCCTGTCTTTAGACCTGGCTCTCTATCCGCTGAACTACTTAGTTGCCTCTCTGGATTACTCAAAAATATTGAATTATGTGACATTTTTTTGCCACATCTTTAGAGAAAAAGAAATAGTAAAAGCAAAATACTTTCTTATTTGATGAACTATATTTTAACCACTTATGTTTTTCATATCAATTGGACCGAAAACTTGTTACTCCCTATTTTACTCCAAGGAAATATGGATGTTAGAAATAAGGATGTTTGGACTTATAGATAATTGAAATTAGTGGTCAAGTGTGTTTGTTTGTTTTTTAAAACTTTTACCTTCCGTCTTGGAGTCAATACTGTGTACCCAGCTGCCCCCCAAATATATTTTGAGAATAGAACAAATTGCAACATCAGATGGCTCTGAAAAAGAACTACATCTTAACTAAGAGAAAAAATGTATACATAAATGGTCAAAGGATATGAAAAAACAGTTCTCAAAAAAAAGAGAGAGAGAATTGCAAAGTATTCACAACCACATGAAGGAATGCTCCAGATCAGATCACCAAAAACAATGAGTAATGTACATGGCAAAAATGAACAAAACTGACAATAGTCAATATTCAAGGAATTGTGGAAGGATAGGCATACTAATACACTGTTGGTGGAATTGTGGAATGGTACAACTAATTTGGAAATATGCAAAGAAAGTGACTAAAATGCACATACCCTTTGACCTAGAGACTCCATCATGGGACTTATTACATACCTCAAGGAATTATCAATAAAAGTCCCCATATACTCCAAAATATTTGTAGCAACACTTTTTGTGACAGCCAAGCACTAGAAACAAAGGTATGGAATAGCAAACCAAATTCTGGTACTTGAAAAATAATAATAGAATACAGTCAATCCTCAACTTTCACGACTTTAATTTAACTTTCACGACTTCAAGAATTCCTATGATTTCATGAGTGACCTTATTTTCATTTTTGCATCGGCAAAATTTTACACCTCAAACATCCACAGTTATGCGTAATAGAGTTAAAAATGAGAGGTGCCAGGCACACAAATCTGTGGAGCAGTTGGCATCCTACTGAGCACGTCATCGGTCTTGTTCACCCTTCCGTTGTAAAAAGCTGCCCCTGTACTTGTGCATATTTTCATTGTTTGCCTTTAAAACTTAAGTTTTATATTGTAATTACGCCCCTAACCCATAGTGTAAGTCCTTTGGGGTCTCGGGGGATGCAGAGACCTCGCTGGCCTTGGCATCACCAGATCGAAGTCCCAGGGATCTCTCTTGCTTTTCAGAGAATGGTCAAGGTAGAAAGGTTTACAGCAGTAGAGTGTGTAGCACAAAGCCCTCACACCGTCATCTCACACAGTGGAGGCCAAGATTCAAGTTTTAAAATGTCTTCGTTTTAAGAATTTGATTTGCTGTACCATATTTATGGTCCAATAAACTTCATGTGTTGTAAAAGTAAATATTGTCTGAAATCAATGTTTTGGTTTTTTTCACTGAGATGTTAGCACAAAAGGTCACAGAATCCGAGGCAATTACTTGGGAGAAAATAGATTTTGCATGTTACCAGTTTTATTTGGTATATTTTATTTTATGAGTTATTTCATAGTTACTCTGTTAGGAAATGACCTGGTATCAGAATTAATCTCTCATTATAAAGAATTATATGCAGAAAAGTGTGTTTTCAGCGATCTCTAGTGAAGATTATGGTTTTTGGAACCACATCCCTGTTTCCCATAGATCCACTGTATCAACATTGGCATTTTTTACTTTCATGCTATTTTCTAGCAGCATTCCCCCTGAGAAAGTTAAGGACAGGCTGTATTACTGTGCTGTAGGGAAGGATACATTCAGAGAAGCATGGGAAGATCTATGTAAACTGATGCAGAGTGAAGTAAGCCAAGAAACACCCCGGAACTATAACAGCATAAGGAAGAACAACTGCACACCAAAAAGCAAAAGCACACGGCACAAGATGATAAAGATCAAGCAGGCCCCAAAGGAAGAGATATGAGGGGGCATCAACTCACTGCACCATGGAGGTCATCGGGGCCACAGATGCTACATATTGCACATGTTCGGGAGCTTTTTTCAATGTATTGATCATTTGTTCTGATTGTTTTTCTTTTGCAAAAAAAAAAACTATTTGTTATATGAAAAGGGAAAGGGATACTTAGGATAATTATGGCAATGTAAGAAACAAAAAAATGAATAAAAAACCTTTTTTAAAAAGAAAAATAACATTGCTGTTGGTCAAAAACTCAGTTTATTTTGCTCATTAGAACCACCAGCAGCATTATCACATAAGTCTTTAATTGAGGCATCTGAGGTATTTGATTGAGGCATCTATCAGCACATTTATTACAATTCATTTTGTCTCTTTTTCTTATCTTAACAATTAATCCATATTCTAAAATTGAAAGGGAGTATCATATAACTGAATAAAAACATAAAGATATGAACTTATGCTATATCTCAGGGAGTTACATGCAAAAAAGTTTACAAATCCATCACTTCACTGGACATGCCTAATATAGATGCTTCCACAGGTCAAAGAGATACTGGCTATGTGTCCCTGGGCAAGCCACTTAATCCTATTTGCTTCAGTTTCCTCATCTGTAAAATGAACCAGAGAAGGAAATGGCAAATCATTCCAGCATCTCTGCCAAGAAAATCCCAAATAGGGGGCAGCTGGGTGGCTCAGTGGATTGAGAGTCAGGCCTAGAGACAGGAGGTCCTAGGTTCAAACCTGACCTCAGAAACTTCCTATCTGTGTGACCCTGGGCAAGTCACTTGACCCCCACTGCCTACCCTTACCACTCTTCTGCCTTGGAGCCAATACAGAGTATTGATTCCAAGACAGAAGGTAAGGGTTATTAAAAAAAAATCCAAAATTTTGTCACAAAGTCACAAAGACATGACCAAAATGAGTGAACAACAACAAATAGGTCAAATACTTTTCTAGAAAAAAAAAATAGAAAGGAAATGGAAGACCAATGGTGATATGGCACTGTACTAGTGAGAATGTATGCTAAAAACAAATAAACTTTACTTTTTTTTTTAAACCCCTACCCTCTGTGTTAGTATTACTTCTTTTTTTAATTTTTTTTTTAAACCCTTGTACTTTGGTGTATTGTCTCATAGGTGGAAGAGTGGTAAGGGTAGGCAATGGGGGTTAAGTGACTTGCCCAGGGTCACACAGCTGGGAAGTGGCTGAGACCGGGTTTGAACCTAGGACCTCCTGTCTCTAGGCCTGACTCTCACTCCACTGAGCTACCCAGCTGCCCCCGTTAGTATTACTTCTAAGACAGAAGAGTAGCAAGGGCTAGGAAATTGCAGTTAAGTGACTTGCCCAGGGTCATACAGCTAGGAAGTGTCTGAGGCCATATTTAAACCCAGGTCTTCCTGTCTCCAGGTCTAGAGCTCTATCCACTGGGCTACCTAGCTGCCTCTAGACTTTCCATTCGTTTCTACAACATCTATATTACACAACTACACATTTATTGCATAACACAACAAAACCATGCTTTAAAACTAAAAGTGTGTAATTAAAAGGCAAAGTCCATTTTTAGGAGACATGGGGTGTTTACATGCCTCTGCTCATCCATGGCCACCACCATCAAGACCTTTTACTAAGCTGGCTGAATGGGTTATTAACAGAATTGGGGGGGGGGGGAGGTTTCCTGTTTTATCATAGATGAGTAAGAAGATTAGAGGCTTCATCTACTGTCTGTATTCTGCAGTATTCCTTTTCTCATTAAACCCAAAGATTCTGACTGCCTCCCATGGTTCTATTTAACCCTGCTCTCATCAGGGTCACCCAAGATCTGCTGTTGTCCCATCAAGACTCTCCAGTGCAGGACCCTAACCGGAGGTGTCCCAGCTAATTTAGCTCCAAGTTCTTGTGGGAAAGTGAGCCAGTGACAGCTCCATGGCTGTTCAGGGGTAGAGGAGAGCAGGACAGAATATAGACTTTAGGAAAATAGAGACAGAAATTAAAAGACAAAACTTCCTTGGCAAGCAGTAGTCTATTTAAAAATTCCTTGATGGAAACCCAGGACAAATGTGTATTTTTGGAATAAAAAAACATCAGGTGCTCAAAAAAAAATCCCAGCCTGATTAACATGCCAGAGTGATTGTAGGAAGATGCTTTATAAACATTAGAGCATTGTGCAATTTAGTTACCAGTCTGATGAGCAACCATCCTGGTGTAGGGCTGATCTTGGAGTCAAGAAGTTGTGGGTTCAAGTCCCATCTCTGCTACTAGCTCTTTAATTCTGGGTCAGGCACTTAGCCTTTATTTTCCTTAGGTAATTGGAAAAAGTGCTGTATTTGGGGTCAGAGGATCTGAATTCAAATCTTGATTCTACTACTTATGAGTGGCAATGGGCAAGTCCTAATGTCTCAGTGTCCTCATCTGTATAACAATAAGGTTAAATTAGAAGACTTCTAAGAACTCTCACAGATTTAAATCTATGACCTTATGATCTGTTAAGTTAGAGAGCTACTAGAATTACAAATCAAAGAATCTATTGCATAGAAAAGACATCTTTTCAAAAATGAAAATAGGTCTATTGAAATGGAGAAGGTTAGAAGTAAAGGAATCATCAAAAAATACTTTAACTATCAAGCATTCAAAAGGTAATTAATTCTAATACAATAAAAATTGTTTGTAACAAGATCATCTTTCAATCTTTTTCAATCCTACAAATATGATCTTGATGCCTAAATCATTAAGAGACAAAGCAGAGAAAGAAAACCATATATCATTATCCCTAATGATCATTAAAGCAAATCAAATTAAATACTAATCTAATTTAAAATATTAAATTAATTTAATATTAAATTATTAACTATTAAATTACTTAAGTAACAAATATCTTCAATAACATATCAAAATTTTTATATCATAACACCAGGTTGGACTTACACCAAAAATGCAAGGTTGGTTCAAAAAAGGAAAGCTAGAAATATAATCATGTTAATAATTAAATAATAAAAACCATGATTATATAGATACTGAAAAGGCTTTTGACAAACTCTCAATGTCTGTTTTTATTAAAAACTCTTGAAATTATATGAGTAAATGGATGTCTCCCTAATATTTGTGAAAATCCAAGAGCATACTTCATACATAATGGAGAAAAGTTATAGAGGCCTTTCTAAGAAGACTAGGGTTAGAGTAAATATTCCCATTATCACTACTATTATTTAACATAATATTAGAAATACTTCTATATAAATACTTTTACCACAGTAAGCTAAGAAAAAGAGACTAAGGGAAGAAGGATACACAAAGGGGAAATAAAATGATCACATTTTCGATGATATGATGGCATGCTTTAAGAACTCAGGAAGTCAACTAAAAATTAACTGAAATAACTAGTAATTTTAGAAAAATTGTAGGATATAAAATAAATCCATATAAATCATCAGTATATATCAATACATAACCAAAAAAAACTCAGCAGGAAGAGAAATTCCATTCAAAATAACTACAAAAACTGGAAAATACTTGGAAGTATATCAACCATGACTGCCTATATGAACCTAACTTTTTATAGAAATTCAAGATAGTTCTAAATAATTGGGGAAACTTTAACTATTACTATTCAGCCACCTCTAACTCTCTGGGACCCCATTTGGGGTTTTCTTGGTAAAGATACTGGAGTAGTTTGCCATTCCTTCTCCAGCTCATTTTACAGATGAGGAAATTGAGGCACACAAGGTGAAGTGACTTGTCTAGAGTCATACATCTAGTAAGGGTCTGAGACCACATTTGAGCTCAAGAAGATGAGTCTTCCTAACTCCGGGCTGACACTGTACCACCTAGCTGCCGATTCAGAAGATTTGAAATCCAATTCCTACTACAATTCCCTTAACCTCCATTTCCTCAACTGTAAAATAAAGGAGTTGGGCTCATGACCACTAAGGTACTTTCCAACTCTTAAAAAATTCTACCCTCTGATGGAATATTCTTGTGCTATAAGAATGATTAACAAGATGATCTCAGAGGAAGCTGGAAAGATGTGCAGGAACTGATGCGGAGAGAAATAAGCAGAACATTGTACACAGTAACAGCAATATTGGGCGATGATTATCTGTGAAAACTTGGCTGCTCTCCGCAGTGCAATAATCTGGGATAATCCTGAAAGATTTATGATGCGGAATGTTCTCCACCTCCAGAGAAAGAAGGGTTGCAGTCTGATTGCAGAATGAAGGATATTATCTTTCTTTTTTTTTTTTTAAGCATTTTGATTTGTTTATTCAATTAATTAATTTAGAATATTTTTCCATGGTTACGTGATTCCTGTTCTTTCCCTCCCTTCCTCCTTCCCCCATCCAGTAACCAACAAGCAGTTCCAAGCACATTATCTTTCACATCAGTGTATTTACCGTTTTATTTTGGGATTCGGGTTTGTCTGAGTGTGCTCTTACGACAAGGACCCATATGGAAGTGTTTTGTATAATAATAAAAATAATTTTTTAGAAAATCTACCATCTGTTTGACTCTCTCTCTACCCCAAGTGTCTTTCGCTCCGCCTTTTCCCCATATCCCTAGCTGTCGCTGTTCGTCTTTTTCCAGCTACAATCCCACGCGGTGCAGCACTGGGTTGGCGTCAGAGAGACCCGAGTTCAAATTTGACTTCAAACGCTTCTTAGCTGTACAACCTTAGGCAAGTTGCTCAACTTCCGTCCACTTCAGTTTCGGTAACTATAAAATAAGTTTAATAGGGTGCCTTCCTCCCAGTGTGGTTGCGAAAATCAAAGGAGATAGTAATTGTAAAAGGTCTGGCCCGTCCTAGACAAGCAGTACCGCTAGTTCCCTTCCCCTCCCCCCTCTTGGTAGGCTCCCATAGCGCCGCTTGTAGCTGCCTCAGTCAGCCCCCGGGAGCCTCCAACTTCCCCCGGCCCCACCCTCTCTGGGCCCCCGAGGAGCCTCCCGGGGGTTTCACCCTTTCGAGGTTACCAGCGGATTCGTGTGCCCCTGAGAAGCCGAAGAGGCTGAGGTGGTTTTGACCCCGGACAGAAAGAGGAACCTCATTAAGTATTGGCTCTCCGCTCTCGATTCTCCCAAATCTCTCTAGTGCCAGGCCTGCAAAATCAACCTTCCGGCCGGAACGGTCTATAGGGGCCGGGAGGTGCGAATGGCGGTGGCGGGATGGAGAGGGACCGGCGAAAGAACCCACGTAATATCCGGGGAAACTGAGGCTCGGCGCGCGGCGTGGCGGGCGCCTAGTGTGTCCAAGGTTACGCGAGCTGAAGAACACTCCGCTTCCTCCTTCCCCTCGGGGGGGATGCCGTGGGGGGCTCGGAGAGAGGCTTCTCGAAGTTTCCCTTTCCGGCAAGACCGAGCTGAAGCCCAGGCACCCACGTGCACGTGAAAACAAGCTGCTGCGGGCAGAGTGCGTGGGGAGCGGACAGCAGACAGTGCTGCTGAGGGAGCGGACACTAAACAGTGCTGCGGATATGGATGCGTGGAGAACGGACACGAGGCCCTGTTGGGGGAGTGCCTGGGGGGCGGACACTAGATACAGTGCTGGCGGTGGGGCCGTGGGAAGTGGACACCGGACAGGGGAGGGGGCAGAGCTGCCTCGTGGGTGAGGGAAAGGCACTAGAGAATAGGATGGAGAATGGCTGGTTTTTCAGGGAGGTGAAGGTTGCCACTCCATCCTCACTCACCCAGTTCAATGGCCCAGAGTGGCATACCCAGGGGAAAGTACAAACCAAGAACCTAGGGAGCCAGGGGTCCACTCCACTCCTCCAACCCCCAGCCTCCTGCCCAGTGAAGAGTATGGCTCTTCCCCCAGGGCGGGCTGGACAGATAGGAAGGAAGAAAATAAACCTGTACTAAGTGCCTGTTATATGCCAGGCACGGGCTAAACCTTTGTGAATATTTCATTTGCTCCTCTCAGTAACCCTCTGAGCTCAATGCTATTATTACCCTGTTTATATTTGAGGAAAGGGAGGCAGGCAGAGTTAGAGCAGGAAGGGCCCCAACTCCTCATTTTACAAATAGGGAAACTGAGGTTTAGATTTGAACGGGCTTGTACAGAGGTGACCTCAGTTCCTTCTCCCACGAATGACACTGCTAACGGGACACAGCTGTAGTTAGGGCACACCTTAGGCCAGCCGGCCATTCTCCACTTAGGTGAAGAAAGCACTTTATGTCACTCCCTCACCTTAGGGCAGGGGTCGGCAACCTTTTTGGCCGTGAGAGCCATAAACACCACATTTTTTAAAATGTAATTTCGTGAGAGCCGTACAGTGCTCACAGTGCTGCTCCTGTAACAGTGCCTGAAAAAAATGGACTTTATGGCTCCTGCAGAAAGAGCCATATCTGGCCCTCAAAAGAGCTAGATATGGCTCCAGAGCCATAGTTGCCAACCCCTGCCTTAGGGGCTCCTTCACACCTCCAGGATCCAATATAAAAAACACTAGCATTTTAACCTTCTATAAAGCAACACCTTCTACCTCTCCAGTCCTCCTACACTTTACTTCCCTGGCTATACACCAGTGTACTTACAGTTCTTCCAACAGAACCCTTTGTTTCCTGCTCTCTTCATATGGCTGTTGCTACCCCTCTGTGACTTAGGTAAAACCCCACCTTCAGGGGGGATGGATGTCTTTCTTTTTTGACTCCATTCCCTTCCCTCTAAAATAACCTTCTGTTTTCACTATAGATATCAATCAATTGATCAACCAATTAATAAATAAACATTTATTAAGTGCCTGTATATAGCAAAGCACTGGGGATATAGAGGCAAAAGATAGTCCCTACCCTCAGGGAGCTTACAATCTTAGAGAGACAACATGCAAACAAATCAAGCTATATACAGGATAAATAGCAAATAATTAACAGAAAGAAGATAGAGAATTAAAAGGGGTTGGGGAAAACTTCCTATAGAAGGTCTCTACATTTGTACTTTGTCCCCCCTGTTAAATACAAGCTCCCTGAAGGCAGGAACCCTGCTTTTACCTTTATATTCCCACTTAGTACAGGACCTGGCACGTAGTGATTCATAAATGCCTGCTGACTGACTGCCTGACTATGGATGGGCAGAGCCTTCGAGGGTGGGAGGGAAAATTAGAAACATGAGGTGAGTACAGCGTTTGACTGTTCAGGGCTTCCATGCCTTCTTGCAGAGCTCCCCGAGTCACATACTGACCTATTGCTTCTGGTGCACATGGGGAGGAGGTGGGTTGGGCTACACTGACATTCACATTCTCAGAGGTGGTTAGTGAGAGTCAGGGTCCAGGCTGTGACCAGGGCCAGAATTCAATCTGTAGTCAAGGTTGATCTGTGCCCAGAGTTACAGATCAGACTGGGGTCAGTGCCCCCCATCAGTGTGTGGAGAGCTTTGCAGATCTCTCCTTGGCCCAATTACATCAGTCTGTAGCAGGGGAAACAAAGTAAAGTTTGGACCCATTTATCATAAATATTAATCAGGCACACGAATCAGGCAGACATTTATTGGGAATCAGTAAGGCTGTGGCAGTCTTGACAGCCTCCTCCCTCCCCAGGGTCTCAATTTTCCGGAAAGCTTCTCTTCTTCCATTACTCCCACCTGGGTTGGTGTTCTGACACTGGGATCAAGCAGGAGTTTAGACTTCAGTCTTAGGAGGTGGGGGGTTGGGGAGGGGTAAAGGGAAGAGTTCCCCAAGTCTGACCTCCAGCACTCCAGCATCAGCCCTTTCCTCAGCTCCTGGGGGCCCTGAAGCTCCTTCATGAGTGTTTTGCCTTTGCAGAGAAACCAGAGATCCAGACTAGGGGAAAATCTTCAGAGAATCAGCCTTAAAGTCTGGTGTATAAATAGAGGCTTCGGCCTTCCTCCAGTGAGCAGCACTTTGGGTCTCCTCCAAGCCCTGCAGAGGCAGGATTCTCCAGGACAAGCCCAGGAACACTGTCCAAGTCAAGAATCACCTAGTCAAAGCAGGAAATGTGAGAGCTTGGAGGAGTATAAGAGCAACCTGCTAAGCCCTTGGTGCCCTGCCTATGGTAGGTTCAAAGTCCAGGGAAAAGTGAAGGAGACAGGCAAGAACAGGAGCAGGAAGTGCAAGGTGCCCACTATAACAGGTTGACCTTGGCCACCACTTGCTTGCAACCAGTGACAGCAAACTCCCCACCCTTGGTGCGATAGTAGCTGAGTTGCCCTGCCAGGTTCTCGATGTGGCTCTGGTCGGGGTAGAAGCCTTCCCCTACCATCTCGTCCAGGAAGCAGTTCATGATGTCCCACTTTTCCAGAAGGACAAAGGGGACTACCTGGGCGGTCTCCCAGAGCGGGTGACTGCCTACCAGGAGGGTGTGCACAGTATGGCTGAGCTCCTCGCTACGGCGCCGGGGAGTCAGCTCGCTGGAGACATTCTGCAGGACGAAGCGTGTGATCTCGCTGCCTCCAATGCTGCTGATGAGCACATAGATGGCATTGAGGAACTCATTGGACTGCCGAGGCTGGAGGAAGCCATGCAGAGTGTCCAGCAGGCCTGGGGACATGAACTCCACCTCGTCCAGGATGAACACAGGAATCTTTTCCTCCACTTCAGCCCGGGTCACCATGTCTGTGATCTTCTCAGACAAGTCCTGCTGGCAGGTGAGGCCTTCCTGACGGTCCGGACAGTGGTGCATTACATAATACTGGAACACAAAATCACCCTCCATCACAGAGCGGAAGTGCTTGGCTAGCAGCCGGCCCACGTGGCTCTTGCCCACTCCACTTGGACCATTGAGCGAGATGACCAGCGGCTGGCTGTGGATGTGTGTGGCCAGGTAATCCCGCAGCAGTTCCATGATGTTGTCTGTGGCAGCCTTCTGGCCAAACACACCACGCTGTAGGGCTTTCTCTAGCCCGTCCAGGTCGTATTTCTGTAGGTTGTCATCGAGGTTTTCGATGGCATTGAGGATCTGGAAGCAGACGATTGCCACCAGCAGGAGCAGGCAGCGTTTGGCCTTGCTCTTCTGCTCGATGGGGAGGTATTTCCGGGAGCTCTCTGGGTACAGCACCACCCGGGTCCTGCGAGGCTTCTTCCTCCTCCGGGAGGATGACTCCACAGGGGCCTCAAAGGTGAAGTACTGGGGCTTCTCGAAGTGGGCCCGGGAGTGCAGGAGGGACATGGGGGTGCTGCACAGCTTGGCCCGGTCAAGGGAGATCTGTCTCTGGAGCAGCCGGGATGGGGATGGGTTCAGGGCCAAGGATGCTTCCCCGGGAAGGTTGGCACGCATGCGGCTCTTGCGAAGGATTCGAAACTTCCGACGCAGGCGGATGACAGAGATCATGCCCCCTGCGGGAAGTTGGGCAGGTCGGGGGCTTGGCTGACCTCCTTCCATCTCTCTCTAAGACACACCATTCAGGTTGTCTCTCCTAGAACAGGAAGATTCATGTTAAGTCTTCTCAGTGGCTTAGTGGATGGAGGGCCAAGCCTGAAGTTGGGAGGTCCTGGGTTCAAAAATTGGCCTCAAACACTGCCTAGCTGTGTGACCCTGGGCAAGTCATTGAACCCCAATTGCCTAGCCACTCTTCTGCCTTGAAACCAATACTTAGAATTAATTCTAAGAGAGAAGGCTTGAAAGAAAAAAAAAAAAAAGCAAAGTGCTTTCTTAGAGTCCTACTAAGGGTGTCTTAAGGTGTACCTAGACTCCCTGTTCCTGGTCCTCTAAGTCTAAGCAACAGTGGGAAAGTGGATCCCCGAGATCTATTATAAGGAAGGCTCAGAGGGTAGAATTTTAGGATCATTAGCTCTCACTTCCTAACACCCCAACCTGATCCCCTCTTTCCAACATCTCAGCTACAGAGGGAAGTGAGGAGTGGAAGCAGAGGTGTCAAAGTGGATAGAGCCCTGGGCTCAGAGGCAGGGAGGCCCGAGTTCAAATCCAGCCAGGACACTTGCTTGATGTGTAACCTCCATTTGCCTCACTGTAAGATAAGAGGTCATAAAAGCACCTCAATAAGTTAATATTTATAAAGCACATAGCACAGGGCCTGGTACCTAGTAAATGGTTAATTGATGCTTGTTTCTTTCCTTCCTTTGTCTCTGGCCCCTGCTGCTCCTCCTACAAAAAGTGGCACAGTTACTGAGAACTGGATTTGGATACAGAGGTTCCGGGTTCCTATCTTGGCTCTACTATTTAAGACATTGAACAAGCTGATTTCTCTCTCTGGGCTTCCTTCTCTGAAAAATGACAGAGTTGATTGGACTTATGCAACTTCCCAGGTGCCAGGCTCTCCCATCCGGCTGCACAGGGTCTATCTCAGGAGGTGCTCCCTGGAGGAGGCAGCCAGGCTGGGCCAGGCTAGTGAGGGGTGGGTGTCAAACCTTTACCCCCACAGCAGGATGCCTGGGCCCCACATGCAAATCCTTTAGAGTAGAAGGAATAAATACGGCTCTGCCATAGTGAATGAGGAAGTGACCAGGCCTGACACTGGGAGGGGTGGGTGGTTCTGTGGCTTTGCTTGCCTAGAGGGCTTCCTGACAGAGGGGTCAGTGGCAGGGTCTAGGAGAAGATAAGTTTTTGACCCCATTTCCTCCCCCACTGATGACCACCAGGCTTCTGTGGGGGTTGGAGGTAGTATGTGGACAGGGGGAAGAGATCAGAAATGCCCCAGCACTAAAGCCACATCGCAAGTCCCTTCCCAGGAAAGCTTCTAGCATGTGACAAGGACTGTCCCCCAAAGTTCCTTTTTGAAGCTGGTCTTCTCCTTGGCCCCTAGTCACTGGGAGGCTGGTAAAAGATGCAGGGCGGAAGAGGAGAATCAGCCTCTCCACAAGTAGACCTCCAAGAACTGGGGGATGGATGGACCGGGAGGAAAGTCTGGGGTTCGGCAAGGCAGAGGCGCAGTCTGATGAGCTAGCTCTAAGCAAGACCCCTCTCCTGGAGTCCCCTCCACCTCCCCATACTCACAGACACCGAGGGCAGGAGAAATCCCACACGATCCACCCCAACTTGAGGCAGACACAAGGAGAGAGAGATGAAGACATTAAGATACAAGGAGACACAGACCCAGAGCCAGGCTCGAGGTGACAGAAGGAAACGAAAAGGAGAGACTGAAAGACCCGGAGAGGTGACAAGGAGGCAAAGACGAGGAAAGCACAAAAGCAGGCAGACGGAGACACGGACACGGATGCCAGGAGAGAGGCAGAGGCAGAGGGAGATGTACAGAAAGGAGGCAGACAGGAGAGAGGCACAAACAGCAAGAGCCCAGGCCAGCCGGAGGGAGGGGGGAAGCCTCCAGGCCCTCCCCAGCCCCAGTGGGTCCATACCTTGTGTGATCAATGCCAGGCCCTGAGCCAGCCACCTCGGGGCACCCCGGCCCCCTGCTCTGCCCGCCTCCCAAGAGGCCGGTAGTTCCAGCTGTTCAGGAAGCAGGAAATGCCAAAGCCTCCCTGGGCTGGAGGCTCCCAGCCAGCCGAGTGGAGGGAGGAGGGAGCTCTAGGGGGAAAGGTCAGTAGACGGCACTCAAAGGCATCAGGGGAACCCCGCTTCTGGAAGTCTCCAGCCAGGACCCAGGAGCAGGACACCTGCCTGTGGGGAGAGAGCCAGGAGGGAGAGGAAGCTGATGAAGAGGCTTCCGCCTCTATGCAAAGGAAGTGAGTCAGGGGGGGCGGGCAGGATGCCGAGGAATGAACGAGGCCTGGGAGCCCTCACCTCGGGAGGGAGAGGTCCTCCCGGCCAGGGGAGCTGCCCAGCCTGGCCAAACAGGAGGGCCTCTCGCTCTTTTCACGTTTCCAGCCCTGGGATGTCCTTAGAGACCTTCCTCTGACACCCCTGGGGCCACTTCCCTCCCCCTTTCTAGGAGGCCAGTAAGAAATCCTGTACTTGGGGAGGGGGCAATAACGATGCTAAGAGAGAGCGAGGGTCCCCTGTGATGCCCCAGAGGGTTTACAGGCTCTGTTGGCCTGACAGCCTCTCAGGGGCTGGCGGGCATCTTTCTGGGTCCCTCTCTGCCCACCCCTTATTCCACCACCCCCCATCCTCTCCCCTAAGCCTTCCAGGCCCGCCCCGCTCTGGCACTTCACCTGTTCTCCTGGCCCTGCATCGCCTTGTCTTTGCCCCCACTGACTCTGAGACACCCTAGTCTGAAGGCAGTTCCTCCCTTGGCCAAGAGCCCACCTGTGAGCCCTATATAAGGGGAGCCCTGGGCGGGGGGGGGGGGCAGATCCCCAGGTTCAGCAGAGAATCGCCCCATTTCCTGGGCCTATATAGTCAAGACCTTCCACAAAATAGCCCCCACTCACCAGGCCCTTAGACTTATCAGGCTTTCCAGGTTGGAGATCTGGGTTGCCCTCTGGGTAGTGCTTATATAGGAGCTGTTTCATCTTGAGCAAATAAATCCTTCCTTCTGAATCCCAGTTTCCTCTATAAAATGAGGCCCCCATGTTTGCTCTGCCTATCCCAGGATGGCTGTAAAGGACAGTCTCTGTGTACAGATGAAAGTGTGGAACCACACACAGGTCACTTCCTGCTTTTACTAACCCCTGGCATTGCGAGGTGCGCTGTGCTGAGCTCTGCCAGGCGAGGTGCTCCCTCTGCCTGGCCCTGGGTCACCCCGGACTTCTATAAGACAGTCCAAGGCCGTGGCACTTCTCTGGCTTGATTTCCATAGAGTCAAAGAATAATAGAATTTCGGAGTTGAGAGAGTGGTCCTCTTGTATAAGCCATCCCACCCCCCCACCCCCCAAAAACCCCTCCCACTACTATAGGAATGACAAGTGGTCTTCCATCCTCTGCCAGAAGATCTCCAAGGAGGAAACCACCATTTCCCTAGCAACCCATTCTACTTTGGGCTAGCTCTAATTCTTAGGAAGTTTTTCCTTTTATCCTGCCTAAATCTACTTCTTTGCAATTTCTCCTCATAGCTCTTCATCCTCCCCTGGGAGATTTATTCTCCTATGCAGAATAAATGTAATCTTCTTTCATTAGAAAGCTTTTCAAGTATTTAATGACGGCGACTGCGTTTCCCCCAGCTGAGGACCCCCAGCTCCTTCTGCTTATCCTCAAAGGGCATTAAATCAAGGCTCTTCACATTCCAGTTCCTCCTCTGTCCATGGGGAGCTTCCCAGTGTCACCCTTAACTTCTTCCTTCTCTCTGCCCCATAGCCAGCCACCAAGTTTTATCCTTTCTACCTCCCTTAGGGGTTCCCTCCTCTCCATTTTCACAGCTATCCCCCAAAATAGGTCCTTATGGCTCTTCACCTAGACTGCCGCCTCAGCAGCCTCCTCATCCTACCCTTTTCTCTTTAGAATCTCATCTCTGCTGCCTTCATCCTGAATGTGCCGGCTCATTTTTGTTGTTCTTGTTTATCAGTGACTTAGCTGGGCTTCATACCTTAGAAAATGCATCTGCTCCAAACCTTTCTTTAGGCTGGGAATCGGGACTGACCAGCTTTTCTACAAGTAATCCTGTGGGTTCTTACCAGAGCGGTCCCGATGGCATCAGGTGCCAGGGCCAGTGAGGGGCCCTACACCTACCTCTGGACACCAAGGGACTGAGCGCGGGGGGGCCCCGACCCTCCTCTGGGAGTTTCACAGCGAGCTGCTCCAGATGGCATCCTGGTTGTCTCCAGACTCGGGCCCCACATTGCTCGGTGCCTCGGGAACATCTCCACCATCACCTGGAACTCAACATGCCCCAAAAGAGAGTCACGATCCTCCCTCTGCAAATTGCCTCACTTTCCTGTCCCCACTTCCTCGTTCCTGTCAGTGGTACAGTGGTACCCCCAGACTCCCAGGCCCCCAAGATGGAAAGGCCGGTGTCCCCTTCACTCTTCTCTCTCCCTGTCCCCCCGCCCACCCCCCCGTATCCAGCCACAAAGTTCTATCCTTTCTACTTCCCTCAGTTGTTCCCTCCTCTCCATTTTCACGGCTATCACCCCAAACCAGGGCCCCATCGCCCTTCACCTAGCCTGCAGCCTTAGCAGCCTCCTAACTCTGGCCTTTCTCTTCAGATTCTCATCCCTCCTCACTTCCTCCTGCCTATGTTACCTCCCACCCCTTTTTTAAATCCTTATTTTCTGTCCCAGTAACAACTCTAAGACAGAAGGGCAAAGGTTAGGTAACTGGGATTAAGTGACTTGCCCAGAGTCACACAGTAGGAAGTAGCAGAGGCCAGATTTTAACCCAGGTCCTCCTGACTCCCAGGGTCACACAGCTAGTAATTGTTGGAGGTAAGACTTGAACTCAGGTTTTCCTGATGCTGAGGCTGTTTTGTTTTTTTTTGTTTGTTTGTTTGTTGTTGTTTTTTTACTGCCTCTCACTGGCAGACTCATCTTCCTAAAAAGCAAACTCCTGATTCTCTACTAGATCACACGCAAACTCTTCAGCCTGGCACTCCGAGACATGTTCTTCCCCATCTCATCCACGTCTCTCATTCCCTCCTCCTACAGACTCTCCCTTCTGGCCAGGCTGTTCTCTCCATTGTGTCTCTACAGCTTTCTTCATGCCCTGTCCTCTCCCTGAAATGCCCCCTTCTTATTTGTTCAACTCCAGACCCTAAATCTCAGTCAAGCTCAGCTCAACGTCTACCTCCCCCCTCCCCACAATGATCTTTTATTTCATCCCCTTGCCTAGGCAGGAGGCAGCTGGATGCTTCAGCTCAGGACAGCTAGAGCCCGACTTTGGTAGCCCTGAGTTCAAATTTGCCCTCAGGTACTCAACTAGCTCTGTGACCCTGGGTGAGTCATTTCACCTCCATCTGCTTGTTTCCCCATTTGTAAAATGGGTAGTATAATAACACCCACCTCCTGGGTAGAATAATAACACCCACCTCCTAGGTAGAATAATAACACCTACCTCCAAGGCTGTGTGAGGATAATAAAATGAGATAACATTTGTAAAGTGTGATCTAAATGCTAGCAGGGGCTCTGAGTGAGGGGACCAGGGCTGGGGGGAGGCAGAGACCCAAAGCTCTCACAGCTAAAGAAGGAGCTCCATCACTCATTCCTATAAATGGACGGATGGATGACTGCTCTTGTACTCCCTCCATTAATGTGTTTGTATTTTCGTCTGCCCACCCGGGGCTGGACGCTGCAGATAAAACAGAGCTGGTGGCTTTTTCTCCTACTTAGGATGGCAGCTGTTTCCTGCTCTGCCACCATCTCTCCCAAGCCAGAGTCTGGGAAGTAGATTTATCCGCATCAGAAATGCTTCCTTCGTGTTTATCTCACGCAGGAAGCTGGGGGAGGCAGTAGGGATACAGACAGGTAGAGGCATGGTTCCTGCCTGTGAATCTGGTTGAGGGGACAAGGCATGAACACACAGGGAAAAGAAAATAACAAAAGGAAATGAGTGCCAGGTATCCAAAAAGCAGCACACATGACAGTGGATAGAGTGCTGGACCAGGAGGCAGCAAGACCTGGGTTCAGATCTTTGCCTTGTATACTTACCGGCCGTGCGAGCCTGGACAAGTCACAGTAAGCAACACAGATGGTAAAGTTTCCAGAGTTCTGCGAGCTCCCGCTGTCACGATCCCCCCCCCCCCATTTCCACTTCTCCCACCTCTATTCAATTCTTTATTTCTTTTTTATTTTTTCAGTCCCTCATTTCTTGCTTCAGTTTCTGTGATGCTGGTCTCTCTGCCAATCCCTCTTACATGTTGCTGTCCCCAGTAATCTTTCTAACTTAAACACTTTGATTATATCATTACTCAAAAATCTTCGATGGCTCTCTACTGCCTATTAAGTGAAGAAGAGCCTCCTGATCCTGGCGTCTGAGTGTCTTCACAGTCTGGCTCTTACCAACCTTTCTGAGATTTCTGGATGTTGCTCTTTTTCACATGCTCTACATTTTACCAAATGAGCCATTTTTCTGCCTCTCTGTTTCTCCTTTCCTCTCCAGTCTCAGATTCCCTGGTCACCCTCTCTCCTATTCGTGGGAATAAGCGTTCTCACCTGACTCCTCACCTTTTCTTCTATCACAGCCCAATTCAAATTTCCTGTACTCTATAAAGTCTTCCCTCAAAGACTACCAAACCCTTCTTTTTTATTTTAACTGGGAAAATTTTAAAATAATATTAAATCTATAAAATTTTAATTATTATTGATATTATAATAGATATTAAATATATACATTTTAAAATTTTTCTCTATTTCTCAATTTTATAGAGAGCTAGATCAAATTTATAAACATATAAGGCATTCTCTAATTGACAAATGGTCAAAGGATATGAACAAGCAGTTTTCAGATCAAGAAATCAAAGCTCTCAATAATCATGAAGAAATTTCTAAATCAGTCTTGATTAGAGAAATACAAGTTAAAACAACTCTGGGGTACCACTTCACACTCATCAGATTGGGGAGAGCAAGCTCTGGTTAGGGGAGCACTGGTTCACATACATCCAACAAGCCCTTCTAAAAAAGATCTCTTCCTCTTCAGATTTTCTTTTCTTTTTTTTTTCTTCCTCCTCAGATTTTCATGGCACTTTCTCCTGACATTTCCTTTGTATTCCTCTCACTTTCCTTTCTATCAGAGTTATTTGTGTATATATCTTTCTCTCAATTTGATGTTCTAAGGCAGCTAGGTTAATAGTGCTGGATTTGGAAGCAGGAAGACCTGAGTTTAAATCCAGGCACTTATTAGCTATGTGAGGCTATGTGAGGCAGGGCAAGTCACAAATCTCTGAATGCCTCAGTTTCCTCATCTGTAAAATGGAAATAATAACAGCATCTATTTTATAGCATCATTGTGAGGATCATATGAGATAACACATAAAATGTGTTTTGAAAATGTTAAAGTGCTATATAAACAATATTATTATCGTGGTTGTGAGCTCCCTGATAGTAGAAGTCCACATTTTAACTATTGTTGTACTTCCAGTACTCAGTACATAGTCAGTGATTAATAAATGTTTGTTGACTTTAACCAAATGATTGACAAACATTTACTCAGCCCTTGCTATGGGGCAGGGAGAGTTCTTGGCCTTAGGGATAGAAAGACAAAAAGAAAATCAATCCTTGCCTTGAAGTTTACATTTTAATGGGGGAGACAAAGTGCCCCTCTATAGAGCCCTACAAAATAGATCCAAGAAGCTGGTAGAGGGCAGGGAAGGGACTCGGGAGGAAGACCAGGAAAGACATCATTCAGAAGGGAGAGTGGGCGCGGGGCCTTGATCTGAGTCTCGAATGAGGGAGGACATTCCACACGCAGTGAAAGAGAGACAGGAGATGGCATGCCAAATATGAAAAACAGGAAGAATTTCGGTTTGTGCAGAGGGGAAGAACCTCCGATGGAGCTGGAAAGGTAGCGTGGGGTCAGGATGTGAAGAGCCTTAAATGCCCAGGCAGGGTGCTCAGAGGAGATCCCACAGGGAGGATGAGCGCTAAGCCTTGAAAAGGGGATCCAAAAGGAAGACAGAAACGGGGAGGGAAGGAAGATGGGGAAGAGGGTACAACCCAAGCAATGGCATGGAGATGGGGAGTCAGCAAAGTGTCTTCAGGGGAAAGCAAGGAGCTGGAGCAGAGGAATCATAGAGGAAAGTAGTTAGATGATGGATTGCAGAAGTGAGCTCGAAGGACCTACTGAAAGGTGAGATTGGGGTCCCAGAGAGGAGGATCTCCTCATCTTAGTCCTCAGTTTCATGTCTGGGTCCAATATCGTATGTGTGCTCATCTTGGTGTGTGCGTATAAATAAGATACACGGGGGCGTCTCAAAAGTCTAAGTGCATATGTGGGTTTATGTTTTGGGGTTTGGGTTTTATAAGATTTCTCACTCACAAAAATAAACAATATGGAAATGCCAAATATGAAAAACAGGAAGAAGTTTGGTTTGTGCAGAGGGGGGGAGGAACATATGATGAAAGATGATAATACATATATAATAATACATATATAATACATGATACATATTATAATATGTATATAACCTAGATCAGATTGCTTGCCAGATCCAGGATGGGGAAGAGGAGGGAGGGAGGGAAATAAGTTTGATCATATAACTTAGGGAAATTTATGTGGAAATTTATTATTACATGTAATTGGTTAAGAAAAAAATAAAATAAGTTTTTAAAAAGTCTTAAAACAAAATGCACTGGAAATCCTAGATAGAGGTTATTAATCTGACATTCCCAGACTCCCAAAGGGTTTGTGGATAGACTTCAAGGGGTCCATGGGGTTGGGTAGAAAAACAATTTTTCTTTTTTTTAAAAAGCAGGTATTAGCTCTAGATAGATATTATATATAGTACCTTATTTACTAAACATTCAATAAGTTACTTATAGAGCAACAGATGTGTGAGTACCATAGGGGAGGGGGTACGTGGGATTAGTTGGATTTTTTTTTTTAACTCTTACCTTCTGTCTTAGTATCAATTCTAAGAAAGAAGAGCAGTAAGGGCTAGGCAATCAGGATTAAATGATTTGTCCAGGGTCACACAGCTAGAAAATGTCTGAGGCCAGTTTTGAACAGAGGTCCTTTCCATGCCTAGCCCAGCACTCTATCCACTGGGCTACCCAGCTGCCCCTAATTGGTTGGTTCTTGAAGAGGGACTGGAAACCTGCAGGTTTCATAAAGACAATTGCCATTTACACTTTTTTTTTTTTAACCCTTACTTTCCACCTTAGAATCAAGGCTGTGTTTTGGATCCAAGGCAGAAGAGTGGTAAGGGCTAGGCAATGGGAGTTAAATGACTTGCTCAGAGTCACACAGCTGGGAAGTGTCTGAGGCCAGATTTGAACCCAGGACCTCCCATCTCTAAGCTTAACTCTCAATCCACTGAGTCACCCAGCTGCCCCTCATTTATACGTCTTAAAGACAAATTTTCTCATGCCTGTTTCTGAAGTACCCACTGGCCCATGCGCTGGCTGCTACAAACTCGGCTCCTTGTTGCTGCTCCGCTCCTGGCTCTGGCCTTCTTCCTCTTGCCTCCCCCCTGCTATGAGCTCCCTGAGGACAAGGCGTCCAGCTGGTCTCCCCAACTCCTCACATACAGACGAGTGTGGGCCTGGAGTTATCTAGGACCCATCACTTCCTTCCTCTGCACTGACAATTCCTCCTCGGCTTCCCCAGTTCATTTCCTAAGTCACTCCCCATCACCTAAGCCCTGGGCCACTCTTCCAGAAGTATGTAGCCCCAGGTGGGTGGAGGAAGAAAGGACCACATTCTAGACCACTCTGAGCTGCCTGAGAGATTTCCAAATTGGGACCTGGGTGGGGAAGCCCATCAGAGCCTTCTTCCCCACCCCACCCCCCCAGCCCTCCCCTTCATACACATTTCCTCCTAGGCAGGGGCAGTACAGCCTCAGTTCTCTCCGCCTTCCTCGCCTGGTCCCAGGTGACCCCAAACAGCACCCATTCTAAGAGATACCGGGTGCCCGGGCATTCCCATGAAGGTAGGGAGGACAGCAGCCCTGGGGGGCACGATGGGAAGGTGGAGGGGTACTGTCTCAGTTTCATGAATGGGCCAGGGCCTTGTTCTCTGAGTAAACTCATCCTCCACATGAACAGCCTTTCCTGTTGGGCTCCAGGCCTCCTCCTCCTCCTTTGGGCCCGGGGAAGCTACATGCAGGTTCTTGGAAGCACTGGGGGGGTCCCTCAGGCCTTTCGGATGATCCTGCCAGCCTTCCGCCAGTCCCGCAGCCGCTCCCTGCGCAGAGAATACACCAGCGGCCGAGAGAAACCAGGTCGACCTGACCGAGACCTAGAAAAGCTGCAGTGGACAGAGACTGGGTCACTGGAGGTCCTCCAGCACCCCAAATCCCCAAGGCCTTTAGGGCCAAGCCATTGACCTCCTAGGTGGCCTTGGTATGGTGCAGTCAGTGATAGAGCATCGTGGGACTTGGAATCAGGAGGAAGGCTTGGGTTTGAATACTCCCTCAGACATTTCTAAAGAGTCTGGTTCTTTATATATATATATGTATAATAGTGCCCACCTGTTGGGGTTGTTAGGAGGATCAAATGAGATGACAAATGTAGAATGCTTCAGAAACTTTAAGGCAATTATATAAATGCCAATGTTTGGCAAAATGGCACACTCTGTTTTCTTCCTCTGTCCCTCCCATCAAAGAATGGTAGACTTCAGAGGTCAGCTTTTACAGGAAGCAGGAATCCTCTGCGTAACCTCATCAACAAATGGTGATCCCCACTTGAACACCACCAGAGATAGTAAACTCTCTACCCAGCAAAGTAGGCTATCCCATTAACGACATGGACAATTACCTTGGAGTTTTTCCTTACAGAGAGCAAAAATCTACCTCCCTGAAGTTTCCACCCATCTGGTCCTAATTCTGCCCTTTAGGGCCAAGTAGAAAACAGCTTAATCTCTTTTCACACTACGGCTTTTTAAATATTTGGAGATGGATCATCGCTTCTACTATATTTTCTCTTCTCTGGGATAAACAATGCTAGGACCTTCAATCAATAGTCATATAACATGACTTTCCTCCGCATCCTGGTTGCCTTCATTTGCGGTCTTAAATGGCAGTGCCCAGAACTGAACAAAATAATGCAAATAAGGTCGGAGCAAGCCAGAGAAGAGAAAAACCAGCTCCCTTGTCCTGGACCCTTTGCTTTGGTTCTTGAACCTTAAAACCAAAGCTATTTTTGGCTGCCTCATCCCATTATTGCCTCATGTTGAGCTTTTTAGTCCACTAACACCCCAGGCCCTCTCCTTAGGAATTGGCTCACCATGTATTGCCATCATCATGCTATACTTATGCAATTGATTTTTTGAACCCAACTAAGTCCTTTCATTTATCCCTGTTAATTTTTCCTTTTGTCTCTGTGCCTCTCAAACCACTCTGAACACTGTAGTAGAACTGAGCCCCTCATGGCAAAAACATTTTTCATCTCTCGGATTAAACCACATGTATTTGCAACTGGGCTACTCTACACAGATCTGTGGAACACACCTCAGGACAGAACTAACAAAGCAGGGAAGATCTCCAGATGATGACCACAAAGACTGAGGGATGAAGCTGGCAGGAGAAATGGTCACACAGGAAGACAGGTAGACATGGTGATACTTTTTTTGGTGTGGGAAAATGGCAATTGAGTGGGGACAGGATCAACCACTGGAACATCACAGTAAAGACGAAAGGGAGATAAGAGCTTGTCCCCTCCAACCTAGACACTGGAAGGGTGACAGTAATGACTTTTGCACCATCATACTTTACTCAGCTGGGATGGCGCTGATGGAACTCATGCCTGGAAGGGGGTGGGTGTGGGTGTGGGTAGGATAGGCTGAAAATAAACAGTTCTGAGAAGCTAGATAGAACAAGTCTGTCCCTCTTCCATATGCCGGAATTTCAGACATTTGTAGACAACTGTGTCATCCCCAAGGCTGGCTCTTCTCCAAGCTATATGTCTCCAAGCTATACATACAGACAGATTTTGGTATGACACGGGTTCCCATTGTTCTCATGATCCTGGTCACCCTGCTCTGGACAGAGTCCAGCTTGTCAAAATTCTCCCTAAAATATGTTACCCCAAAATGGACCCCATATTCCAGCTGGGGTTGGTCAGCAAAATTATGAGCTGCTTCATTCTCGACATTAGATTTTATTAATGTAGTCTTAGTTTGCATTAGCTTTTTAAAATGATAAATGAAGCTTCCCTCCCCCTGCCCCTCTAATTGCTGTCTAGTCCATCTTTCCCATCCTGCACATGAACAGTTGATGTTTTTGAACTTGGGTCTAAGATTTTACATTGACTTCATTTAAATTATTTTTTCAGCCCAAGAATTCTATCATCCAGCATATTAAGTATCTCTCCCAGTTTGAGGGCACTTAGAAATCTGGGAAACCATCAGTGCCTTCATCCAAGTCTCTGATTAAAAAAAAAAAAAAAAAAAAAAGATGACCATGAATGAGAGTGCTCTAACTGTACCGGTCCACCCCTAATTAAGGGGGTGGAGGTGGAGGGCAAGAGGCCACCCCTAGAGGGGATGCATCTGGCCTTCCTCTCGAGCTCAAGAGAGCATTCCTCCTTCCCAGCCCCATCCACAGAGGAGGCTCGGCTCTATCCCCTTGCTCCTCCCGTCATCCTCTATTAGAATAAGCTCCTCTTTGGTTTTTATCGGTCAGAACTCGTATGGAGAAACCTCAGAGCGTCAAGCTCTCAGATTGTGCCCCGATGCCCTGGGGGCCATCCGGCCACCCCAGTGGGAAGTCTGCAATTGAGAGATGATCCCGGAGAGCGCCCTTCCTCCCTCCCACCGCAATGCCGTTCCCCCACCTGGCTGACCACAGGGGCCCCGCCTGTTTCTTGGGCTTGGCCCGCTGCCGCTGCAGCTCCATCCAGCCGCAGAGCAATTCCTGGAGGATCACGGCGTAGAGGAGGAGGAGGAGGAGGCGGGGGTCCATGCGGGGCACCTCAGTCTCCATGGCCGCTGGGGCCGGGAGATGCCCACAGAAAGGGGAAGGGGGTGGGGGCGACTGAGGGTGGGGAAGGGGATGGGCGCCGCAGCCACCGCAGAGGATGCTGGCGCAGGGACTGCCGAGGTCCGCGCGCGCACGCGTCAGCAGCAGCATCCCACACTACCCTCCTGGATGCGCGCGCTCCCCCTGCGCAACGCCCTGGCGAGCCTGGAAGAGTCCTTCCCCCTGCCGTGACTCGGCTCGGGATTGAGCTATTAGCCCGGTTTTCGCGAAGCAGCGCTAGTTCTGTGTTCCAAGGTCTCTGGGTTCCTGATTCTCCGGACCGCAGGGCCTCCAAGATTGCAAGGGGCTGGATCTAGGGGCCGTTTCCCAAGAATTTTCTTGGTTTGGGGGCCAGCATTCCCTGATGAAATTTTATCCGACACTACTCCCCAGTTTTACAGATGAGGGGGGCGGGGGACCCGGCGGCCTACCCAAAGTCCCACAGAAGCATAGCAGGGACTGGGAGCTAGACTTTCTGACTATCCCATGAAACGTTCAACTCCCAGGGACCAAGAATTCTGAATTGTGCCTCCAAGGTTAGCCTCATGGACCCGAAGACTTGTGACAAGGCTCCAGGGTGCCCACAGTAGTGGAGATGACCAGGAGCTGCTATAGTAAGAGGCGGTTGTTTGGATGCTGGGGATGGGGTTGGTTTCAGCAAATGGATCCCAAAACGACTCAAATTAATCTCAGACCTTGGTCCTTGGCCCTAAATTGGAATGGAGAGGAAAGGGAGCTATACGGATAAGAGAAACCAGGACTGAGATCTTTACCTGAAGGCAAGGCCTCAGCAAGGGAAAAAGCCTCCATTCTGTCCACAGATCCTAGTGCTTGATGTGTGCCTTTCTGACAGAAAACATAATAAGCAAAGGCAAGGGAACCAATAGTTCTCTTGGCAGGGAAGCCTGAGGTTGAGGAGAAAAGACAGATTCTTTTCTATACATCACTCAACCTCGTGCTGTGTTTTCTTCAAAGTACAGGGGGAAAAACCATATCTCTGGTAGGGACTACATCCAGAAATGGAATGATGGTTAAGAACCAAAAAGATTTCCTTTGGTATATGAGTACAAATTGAATTCAGTACCAGGCTTTCCTGAACGCCTAAGATATAAATCCCTTGGCCATGTATGGCCCACATCCGATTCTGCATTTTGTAGAACCACAAAGATTTCTGGTGCTCAGAATTACATATCTTCTGCTATAGAAAACCAGGAGCAGCTCAGTTCTTGATGGCTTTCTGGGTGTATATTATCCTGGCAAAGGAAGGCATCCCAAAGTACACAGAACCGGCTGGCTGCTTCATCAGTGGCCAGTCCTTGATTTCTCACTCTCCAAACAGTCGTTCCATCGGGGTTGCTGCTTGGGGAGGTCTCTTTCTCAAGACTCTGACTTGGAGAGATCAGAGCGTTAAGAAAGCAAGTGTGGATTTCCAGAAAGACCCCTCTGAGGCATGACTGGTCAGTGGAGAGCTCAACACTTTGCTCTCCAGTCCCCCAAAATACTATCCCTGAATGGGTCTGAAGGTCCAGGGACTAGGGGTGGTCTATGTGCCAGGTACTGTGTTATGGGCTGGGGGTATAAAAAAAAGAAGCAAAAGACAGTCTCTGACTTCAAGGAGTACACAATCTAATGAGGGGAGGCAACAGACACATACAAACAAGTTATATATGAGACAGTGAGAAATGAGGGAGGCCACTAGAATTAAGAGACTGGGAAAGGCTTCCAGTAAGAGATGAGTTGATTTGGGGCCTGAAGGAAACTAGGGAAGCCAGGAGGCAGAGATGAGGAGGGAGAGCATTCCAGGAACGGGGGAGAGCCAGTGAAAATGCTCAGTCAGAGCGCAGAGGTGGAGGGTCTTGTTTGTGGCACACACCAGGCCAGTGTCCCTGGGTGGGAGTACATGATGGCAGAGTACTAAGTGTAAGAAGGACAGGTGTGTGTGCGGGACAGGGGGCAGTTATGAAGGGCTTCGAATGCCAGAGGATTGTATAGTTGATCCTGGAAACGATAGGGAATCCCTCGAGTAGAGGGGTGTGACAAAGCCCGATCTGCAATTTAGGAGAATTACTTTGGTGGCTGGAGAAGACTTGAGGCAGACTTCTGCAGTAATCTGGGGTGAGGCATTGAAGGCCTGCACCAGAGCGATGGCAATGGCAGAGAGATGTTGCAGAGGTGAAATCAAGCTGTTTGGCAAAAGTTTGAAGAGGGGTGGGGTAATGGTGAGTCAAAGAGGACCCCTTAGGATGTGAACCCAGGAAATGGGAGGGTGGCCTCAATAAGACCACAGATAAAAAGGGCTCTAGATGGCCTCTGATGCTTCCTGGCTGTGTGACCTTGGGCAAGTCATTTAAACCCTAGTTTAAGAATTAAAACAAACAAACAAAGCTCTAGTCAGTCATCCCAGGTCTGCTCCTTGTAAGCTGTTCATTACTGAGACTTAGCATTTGCACTAGATGATGCATTTTTTTGCAAAGGGCACCCAGAAACACAAGGCAGTCATCCCTGTCCTAATCAATGAATTCTTCAGCAGTTTTGCCCTTCATTTTAAGTGACAAATTTCTCCCTGGTCAGCTTGGATGCAAGAATGGTCAATGGCCACGTGAAGGCCCTAGACTTCCCGATCCTTGGGTCAAATAGGACCAGTTCTGGGTAAACATTAGTTCTGCTCCCTGAGATGCCACAGGTCTGTCATTCTGTCGAGCACTGCCATATCTGGATTCTAGCACGGTGGCTGGGCCAGGGACACATTTGATTTAAGTTAATTTTCAGGAACAATAAATCATTCCCACATGCGAACAGTGCACCAAGAGCTGTAATAGACTCCCAAACAAGACTCAGGCCCTAGGTGAGAGCTTTCAGCAACTTTTTGGGAACTGGAAAGTTTTACAACCAGGGTTTGAGAAAACCTTCCATGCACCTCAGAGGCCTGAAGTAAATGGGAAAGAGGCCTGGAGATGGGCTTAGCAATTGCATACAAATCCCGGACCAGAGAGACCATTCTGGTCATCGATTTCAATGACTGTAGCATTTCCAAAGAGAACTAGACATGGAGTCGGGACATCTGGGTTCAAGTCTCAGCAGTGCCACTTACCATATGACCTAGAACAAGCTACAGACTCCCTGTGCCTCGGTTTCTTCATCTGTAAAATAACGCCATCTGCACCACCACTTCACTAGGTTGTTATTTGGGTCTGAGAAGACTGCGTTACGTGAAAGTGCTCTGTAAATGCTAAAACTACTGAAGGTTGAAGGTAAGGTTAGGAGAGCCGTACGGCCAACCCAAGTATTTAAAGCAGTGTCCTGCTGCTTTCCCTCAACACCTCTACTGCCATATCCTCTCTAGTTATTGTTTCAACAGTAAAGAGAAGGAACATAGCAACAAACCACATTTTCTTAGTGCTTTAAGATGGACAGACAACCCTATGATGTAGGCAGTACAAATACCAACTTCAGTAAACTGAGGTAAGTGAATTATTCAAGGTCACGCTGCAAGTTAAAGTGTCAGAACTAGTTTTTCAGTCCAGTTGGGTCCTGATTCTAAGTTCAGAGTTCTTTCTACTCTACATGGAATCTCTGCACAAAGAATGGAAACCCATTCTACAGGTGGCAAAACTGTGTGTGTGTGTGGGGGGGGTCTTCTAAATTTATTTTTGACATCTCTTGACATCATCTCCAATAGGCCTTTTCCCCTTTGCCAACCTTTCCCCGACAGCATCGAGTGGCAGACCAGGGTCTCTAAGAGCACTGGCCTCTGTCCTAGACCTCTCCCCACCTTCCCACCCAGTTAAGTTAGTCCCTGAACTTTCATTCTGTCCCAGCTCTCAGACTCTTTAAGTTCTAAAGCAACACATTTCTACAGGTGGGAATTTTTGGCATTCTGAAAGGCAGTGGGAAGGCATTTCTCAGTGGGAAGTCTTATACCAAACCCCTGAAAAGGGAGCAGAATGGCTACCTGCTCTGTCACACAACTCAGGGAATGGGAAATCTTTACACACACGTCAGGTGGGAATCTCAGACTCCACACAAGTACCACATTAAGACCAGGAGGCTAAGGCAGAGCAAGAGAGCCTCAAGGAGGAGGAAGGCCTCAGGAATGGGCAGTGGTGAAAAGCAGCCTACCTAAGGGTTTATTTGTTGTTTCAACCGACTGTGTAGCTCTTCTAGAGTGAAGAACCTCCCATGGACAGAATCCTGGCAATTTGCCAATCAGCCACATGCTCTCTACCATCCAGGACTAGGACAAGCTTCTGTCACTCATGCAGCCTCTATTATGACATTTAAGAGAAATCCAACTAGCAGCATCCAGTCACACAGGACTCCTCAGCCCGGGCTCCTTCCTCCTTGGATGTAGGAATCCTCAGTCAAGTTTCCCAACCAGAAAGCATGCTATGTCCAGACGACATCTGACTTAATAGTTAAGAGGGGCTCAGTGGAGAACCAGGTCCAGAGATGGAAAGTCCTGGGTTCAAACCTGGCCTCAGACACTTCCTAGCTGTGTGACCCTGAGCAAGTTACCCCATGGCCTTGCCCTTAATCTTCTGCCTCCAGACCAATACACAGTATTGATTCTAAGTTAGAAGGTGAGGGTTAGGGGGAAAAAAGTTAGCTAGCTTTAATGTCTGGTGAAATAGGAATTCAGACTTTGGCCAAATAATTTCTAATAATAGGTGCTCCCCTCCTTAGGAGGCAGCCTGACTATCTATATTGGATGGCAGTGTACAATTTGTTCAAACCAAAGTAGGGTGAAGACTGGATTTTTTTTTATATGCTGTCTTTTTTCAACAAAAGCATTTTTAAAAATTAAAAGCAATTTTAATTTAAAAAGTGAATTATCTTTAATGTTCACAAAAAAAATTTTTTTCCATAGCCATTTGAGCCATGAGCCATTGAGAGCCATCCCTCTGAACATTTGCCTTCTTAAGATCTTAGGAATTAGAATCTTCAGCTTTCTTGAAAAATAAAATATACGAGGGGCAGCTAAGTAGCATGGTGGCCTGGAGTGAAGAGGACTTGGATTCAAGTCTTGTCTCAGACTTTCTAGCTATTTAACCCTGAGCAAGTCACTAATCCCAAATGCCTAGTTCTTGATGCTCTTCTGCCTTAGAACTGATACTGAGGCAGAAGGCAAAAGTTTTAAAAAAGAATAATGTAGATCCAGGTAGTCTGGAGGTAACTATTAGTCAGTGCAGCAGCCAAGAAAGACTTCACACATATGCACATACCAGCACTTGTGTACTTACACAAACAAATTTGAAATGGTTTACACGACAGCATTAACTACAAGATGCAAGCTACAGTGCTGTCCAGGGGTAGGCTTATTTTTCTTTTTAATTTCTGCTTTCCATAGTCAAGTTCTCCAGCTCAAACTCTTGGGAGTCATAAAATGTTCACGCTGGATAGGCTCTTCAAAATCACCCAGTCCAACTTCATTTTATAGCAAAGGAAACTGAGGCCAGAGCACTAGAGGGATATGACTAAAGATCACACAGAGAAGTAGGAACAGGCCCAGAACTTGCAAGTCACCTAGAAACTGGTCCAGTCTTCTTTCCCTCAAACCATCTGGCTTTCCTGTCTGATGTGATTATTTAGCCTAAGAAAAACATTTTCTTTGGGTTATCTCCATGAATGAAAAAATTCAAATTATTTAATTTTCCCCTCAGAGAAATGGCTCTGTACAAGATGTCCAAAGAACATTAGGAGAAGCCCTTATTTACAAACAGCAGGCACCTGGGCAAAACAGAATCTATAAAGTAATATAGTTTTAAGATCAAAATCAATGTCCTATCAATGTCCATTTACACAACTGTGAGAGAATGAGCATTTCAACTTTTATCTTATGTATTTGGAACTCTAGAGGCAGTGTGGGATTGTATAGTGCTCACCACAAAGCCAGCCCCAATTGCCTAGTCCTGTTGATCTTCTCAGAAGTAGCACTTAATATCAATTCTAAGACAGAGAGTAAGAGTTAAAAAAAAAAAAGAGTGGCTGCAGAGCATCCATAATGCTAGAGGAGAGCTCCTCTAGGCAGGAGCCAAGATAATAAGGCCTAAAACTGAGAGGTTTTGGGGGCTTCTGAATCTGAAAAGTGAGAGGGGCAGAGTGGCTGCTGCTGGGAATGCCCAACATCCCGAAACAGCCAAACCACACTCTGTAGCCCTGCCCTGTCTCCTCAGAGCCCACATCAGAGAACTCTGCCTAGCACCGTCACTGTCCTACCCCTTCTCTGGGGACAGCCCCTCTACTCACCGTCTCTCTGCTATGGCCCCTCTGACGCACCCTGTGGCCACAGGGGCCCTATCAGCTACACAAGAGCCCCTGGCACAGGCACTGAGATGCTCGGCTTTTCTTTACACAAAGGCCTGGTAAGAAGCTTTGGGTGAGGCTGTTTTTAGAGATACAGCTAGCAGCAGAATCGCTGTCGTGACTGTGGAGGCTGACAAGCACATAACTTCAATCGTTTGGGCCTTAGTACTTTTCAGTCTGGGATGGCTGGGCCTGAAATGAAGTCTATTTTACATAGATTTGTACAACTTGTGAAGAACTTGCTGAGCAAATTATTGGGGTAAAAAAATTTGTTTGGTAGGGACAGAGAGAGGTGACTGATTTAGCCAAGAACAAATTGTTTTCAATTATTTCAGAAGCACTCATTTTTATGTAAATAATTTCCTAATGATCATCTCAGTAATTCTACTTAACAATACCTCAAAATTTAGCACTGGAAAGTATCAGGTTATTGCTTTGACAGTAGGTATAATTTGGATGTTCACTAATTCAAGGCATATTGCCCCCTCTCTACTCCCTCCCCCCAACTAATGTGGTTTGACTATACTGTGAATTCAGAAGCCCTCATTGATTTTATGAATCAGACTGAAATAGTCCCATTCCTTTGTCATGTCCCACAGTTGCCGACCTGGAGATTCAGGAGGCAGCTTACACTTCTCAGTGAAGTCCTTTTAATGAGGCCTATGTACCTAATTCCTCTTTCATTAATGGAGGTGGCCAAGGCTCAATTCTGATGCCTCCAAGATGGAGATCACCAGGTGAACCCGTGGTTGGTTCTCTTCTTGCTTAAAACAAAAACTGACTTTTCACTAATAACTACTGTTCTTCCACCTTTATTACAGTAATAAAAAACCAACAAAGCAAAACAAGAACCAAGAAGTTTTCCAAGTAATTTAAGAATGTAAGAAAACACATAAAACTTCTGAGAGGCTGGGTATTATGGCACACCCATATTTCCACCTATTGGGGAGGCTGAGGCTGATGGATCACTTGAGTTCCAGAGTTCTGAGCTGCAGGAAGATGGGTATCTGCACTAAGCCTGGCACTGAAATGATAAGTCCGTGGAAGGAGAGAGCCACATGGCTGCCTGAGGAGCGGTGAACCAGCCCAGGTTGGAAATAGCAGATCAAAACTTCCTTTCCATCAGCAGCAAGGTCAGGTCTGTGAGTGGCTGCTGGAATTACAGCCTGGGTGAGACAGAGAGACCAAGTCTCAAAAAAAACCCCGCAAATAACAAAACCCTTTTCTGAGACGGAAGGTATAAAACAACATCAAGGCCGAGGTCTAAAGAGGTCTGACAGAGAGTGAAAAATGGAAGTATCTTCTGGTCCTATGATCCAATTCAAGGAATCCAGCAGCAACAATAAGACTAGGGTGGGCTGGGGGAAGAAATCCTCAACATACTTTCCTCCTGACCTCAGAGGCCTCCCCAGGATTTAAAAAAAAAAAAAAAAAAAAAAAGCAGTTTAAAAAAAACTCTCTATATCTATCAGTCACTAAAGAATTACCTAGTTCTAAAGGGGCAAGCATTATCATCTTCATCTCACAGATGGAGAAACTAAGGCACAGAGGTTGCCTTTATAAAGGTTACATAGCAGGCCAGAGATGGAACAATGAATAGAATTCTAAACCAATGATTCCAATCTTCCAAGCCTGGACTACAGGATTATTCAGTTCTTATCTAGCCAAGGTTCTTGGAGAGCCTGTGCCATTTTGTTTTTTCATTCTGGACACTCACCCAGCACTCCACTGAACCCACCATGACCTCTCTGAATAACTCAGGTTAAGAGAGTTGAGCTATTCTTCTCTTCCTGATTTAAAGTCATTCCCTAATGAGGAGGAAACCTCTTGGATAAACCATGGGCAGGTACACACTATCTTCAGACCCTTACCACTGGTCTTGATGAAGCTAGGATCTGTTAACTGCACAGATTTTGTAACACTAACAAAACTTCAGCATTCAATGTAAAGTCAGTCCTTAGGAGATTCTTCACAGTGTGGATGACAAACAATCCCCCAACCCTTAAGGGCTATGGAAAGCTAGATGTCATCAGGCACCCTAACCACGAACTAGCCCAGGATCAAAGCACCTCAAAGTGCTGCGGGGGTTGGGACAGCAGAAAGAGGAAGCTCTAAAGCAGGAGCTTCCACCACTTGGGCTGGACTGGGTTTACAATGTTCCAGGTGTTCCAGTTTCTCTCCAAGCTGATTGTAAAGATCCTTCACAGCCTCCCCACTCTGCACAAAAAAAAAAAAAAAAAAAAAAAGCAAGAGAAGATGGAAGTCATACTTTTGTTTTTAGGTTGATACCACCAAAAACACTAAGTCTTATTATTACCCAAGTGTTTTAACACAGCCTACTGAGATGTGTTTAAGATATAATTAAAACCTGAAAGTAATTACACTTCAGAAGCTGCTATCTAAATACAGCAGACTTTTCTCTGCTTAGCAGGAGCCTGGGGACAGGATTTGGATTTCAGGTCTAAAAGCACTTTTCTTCTGGCTTTTAAAAACATAATTGACAAAGGGCTAACCAACAAGCTCACCTGACTGGAAGGTTCCAAAGTCTTTTGGAGGGACTCCAATTTAGTAGGGGCCACTTTGTGATGAAGGTGAATCAGGAGCCTGAGAACATGGCGGTGTACATTTTCCTTTCTAGATAAAAAAGAACCAAGTATCATTTTCCTTCCCACAGGATGGAATAGGTGGCTGAACTAGGCAGGGATCCAAGAAAGTGAAGGCAGATTGACTAGCTTTTCAGGAAAATGAAGAATGGAAGTAAAATTTGTGCTACCTAACACAGGGGCCTCTTCCGACTCTAGCACCTTTCTCTATTCAGAAATCTCTTGCTCCAGCAAATACAGGAGAGTCTCTCATGAAGGGCATGTTTCAACAAGACTGGCTAGACTAATGCTTTCTAATCTAATACCTTAAGAAAAGTGCTATCCTAGAAGAGATTCCCACATAGTCCATTTTAGATAAACAATATTCAACTGACCAAGTTAAAACCAGTCAGAATTATAACAAATGATCCAAGTGATCCTGAAAAGGAGGCAATACAACATGAGCTTGTTTGGGAAATGTTTTATATAGACACCTCTGCAAGTAAGTACCTTGAAAGGCAAGTGAGGAAGAATCCATCAAATAGACTGGTACAGAATTCTTCCACAGCAAATTCATCTGCCAGCAGAGTAAGGTTCCCAGTAAGCAGGTGAAGGAATATATCACTGAAGGCCAGGTCTCCAAATGTCTCCACTGCAATAGTAATGGAGGGTTAACTAACCAGTGTCTTCAAGAAATCAATTTCTATAAAAAATAAATTTTGTTTTTAAAATTATGAACTTAACAAACATCAGATAAAATAAACACTTCTGCATGTAAAGTAGAACAGAAAAGGAGGGTTATACATGACATTGACAATCTCTAGTATGTATAGTTTACTTTTCCTTTTAAGTAAATAATAAATTTAACACATAATTTTTGAAGGTGTCTTTTTAGTCTATTTCCTTCTATTCGTTAAAAAAAAAAAACAGAATTTCAGGGGCAGCTGGGTAGCTGAGTGGATTGAGAGTCAGGCCTAGAGACGGGAGGTCCTAGGTTCAAACCTAGCCTTGGACACTTCCTAGCTGTGTGACCCTGGGCAAGTCACTTAACCCCCATTGCCTAGTCCTTACCACTCTTTTGCCTTGGAACCAATACACAGTATTGATTCTAAGACAGAAGGTAAGAGTTTAAAAAAACAAACAAACTGCTACAGTAAGCCTCTTTTCTGTCTTTGTTTTTTCACAACCCTTCTTAGCATTAATCATTCTCCTATTCCAATAATACCCCTCCCCATGAAAGAAGAAAACCTTTATAATAAATATGTAAAGTCAAGCAAAACAAATACCTATATTGGCCAAGTCCAAAAATATGTATGAGGAGACTAATTCTTTTTTTTTTTTTTAAACCTTTACCTTCCATCTTGGAGTCAATACTGTGTATTGGCTCCAAGGCAGAAGAGTGGTAAGGGTAGGCAATGGGGGTCAAGTGACTTGCCCAGGGTCACACAGCTAAGAAGTGGCTGAGGCCAGGTTTGAACCTAGGACCTCCCATCTCTAGGCCTGACTCTCATTCCACTGAGCTACCCAGCTGCCCCCTGAGGAGACTAATTCTTAATAATTATTCTGAAACAAGAGGAAAGTTGTCTAGGTTGCACAGTATCTACTTATAATCCTTTCCCCCACCACTTCCACTCTAGAAAAAGGCTTTAAAGTTATTGTGAGTTACTTTTTCTTCCCCTCCTGGCTCTGCTTCTGACATTCCAGACTTTGAAATGTGCCTCAACTTCAGTCTCACTCTGGAACTTCCCTCAATGCCTGAGACTTCCTAAAATATATCCATCTACTCCTGTGGCCTTCTCACCTAGAAGATTCACCTGCCCACAAGTTTTTAGGCTGGCTAATCTTCATTTCCTTCTGTTCCTGCTTCGGACTTCCTAGACTTCTACACCAACCTGGACCCTATCCCTCTTTCAGCTACATTTGGTGTGCTCTCTCCCCTCATTAGACTATCTTTCTTTTTGCTTTTATTAGTGTCAGGAGCGTTTGGCAAGAAGATAAATGCCTGCTGCCTTGCCTTGTGTTGAAAAGCCGGCACCACAGAGTCAAGAGTACCTGCAATTTCTGACACCAGTGCCAAAAGTCTGTAGAATAGATTCTCTTCCCTCATTCCTTGTGACTCCACAAACCAAAAACCAAGCTCAACCCTAAGAACAACTTTGCACCTGCTGCTAGGAATCAAGGCCTCATACTCTTCTCTCCTTGAGACTTTTTTCCACAAAAGAATAGAGTGGAAAGAGCACTGAACTTAATTAAAAGAGATGATTTCAAGTCCTGGTTCTACTACTTACTATTATATAACCTTGGGCAAGTCACAACCTCTCTGAGGCTGCTTCAATCTTACATAAAATAGGAGATGATATTACCTTTATATTGTTAATATTACAAGGTTGTTGTGAGGAAAGTCCTATCTTATAATATTAACTGAGGCAATTAGGTGGCATGGTGGATTGAGAGCCAGGACTGGAGACAAGAGGTCCCAAGTTCAAATGTGGCCTCAGACACTTCCTAGCTGTGTGACCCTGGGCAAGTCACTTGATCCCCATTGCCTAGTCATTGTCATTCTTCTGTATTAGAACTGTTACTAAGAAAGAAGGTAAGGATTTAAAAAAATATATATGAACTGATGTTTATTTGTGCTTTATCGTTTACAGAGCAGTTTACATATATTATCTCATCTGATCCTCAAAAGAACTGGATAAGGAAAGTACTACAGGTATCATCATCATTATCATTTTTCAGATTTGGAAACTGAGACCCTGTGTTCTTATTAGCAAACGTTAGGGGTTTTCTGATTCCAAGTTCACAGTTCTCTTTCCCCTACACCAATATGAGAGTCGCTTGTTCTTTGTAATATGCTATTCTCTGTCCTATAATGTACCTTACATTAGGGCCCTTTGACACCAATCTCTAATCCAAATCCCTTTTTGTCCTCATCCATAACATTTTGATAAAAAAAAGTGAAGGAGACAAGACTCACCTAATCCAGGCAGAAGTCGGAGAAAAGCATTTTTATTCCTTTGCTTTGTTATGTGAAGGACATAATAAAGCCCCATTTCACAGGCCATCCTATGCTCCTGCAAGAATCTGATACCAACCAAGAGAGCATATCAATATAGCAATACAATACCTTTGCTCATCTGTCCACGATGGTACTCAATGAACCATCATATTTTATTACACCCATAACATAGTATATTATTATTGGTTACAGAGATTATATTTCTGTGATTTCTGACAAGATTCTCTGAATTAACAGCAATGGTAAATCTTTAGGACTAGAGAATTTAATCATTATAATATGTTCCATCTAGAACCACAAAAAAAAAAAATAACTATTTCCCCCCTCTTATCTTTAAGTATATTTTTAAAAGGCTGAATTTTTTTTACAATGGCTTAAAGGATGGACTACTATAAGATTCATTTTCTAAGACTTTACATTATTTTGTACAGATGTTCTTTTCAACATTGTTGACATACTTGGTAAAGTTTTCAGGAAGGGTATTAGGGTATGTGACTGGTGCCTTCTCTTCTGTTGGTAGTTTCTGATCTACATTGAAAGTATAATCATCCACCACAAAAGACATAAGCATTGGCAAAAACCTAGTGATCAGCTCTGCTTCCTGGAGAGGAAAGGAAAAGGTTTCAATTAAAAGGTCCTTTTCAAGTGATATATAACAAAATCTCATTCAAGTACAAACTCTCCATCCAGCCACTGAAGGCCTTCCATAATCCTATTCAGTCCTTTTTTCCCCAAATGTTTTCCTTTCCTCCCCTTTTTCCTCCCTTTCCCAAACACAGATCATCTACTCAGGCTAGTTTCCCACCCAATGCCTTGTTTATCCCCTACTACCTATCTAGAAAGTCCTTCCCTTATGTCATTCCCACTCAAATTCTACTTGTCCTGACAGAAAAGCCAAGAAGATAATGAGATGGAGTGTAACTTTCATTTTAGAACAAATGGATCAGGACTTATCTTTTGATGAAATGTGTTTTAATACAGGGGGCTTCAAAAATTCCAAATAGTCCTCAAATCAAGCTGTCCTCAGCATGAATGTTCACTGATAGCACTAGAAACTATATACTTTAAGAATACTAGCTAGATGGTTCAGTGGATAGATAGTCAAACCTTGGAACTGCTATTTAGTAAAATGGAAGGTAAGGGTTAATTTAAAAAATGATTTTGCCTGATGAAGTAGTTCAAAGGATTAACCATTTAGCAGTTATCTTTTGTATTCCTTAGCAAGACAGTTTACTATACAAATAAAGGCCTGGACACTGGTAATCATAGTACCAAGTCAAAGAGTAATGGCAAGGTCTGCAGCAGCCATCTACCCCCACCCACACTTAAATAGAAATCTACTTTATAAGTGGTCTGCCAGAATCCATACAAAGCAGTCAGTGATGGGAAATTTACTCCCTTCAGGAAGTAACTCATTCCACTTTTGGATAATTCTAATAATTAGGAATTTGCTTCTTATATTGGGCCAAAGTCTGTTTCTGCAACTTCAATCCATTACCCTAAGTTTGGTCCTCTGAGACAGAGAAATCAACAACTTCCAAAGGCAGAGTTGTCCCACATCCTACCATGAGTCCAGTTGTTAGGCTAGTCACAGAATTAGACTCACAAAATGCTACAGCTAAAAGAGTCCTTAGAGATCATGTGATTCTATTCTAAGACCACCCTCTCCACTGCCATCATAGAGATGAAGAAACTGAGTCTCAGAAAAGGGAAATGACTTGTTCTAGGTCATATACCTTGACAGAGCTGGGCCTAGAACCCAAGTCTCCTAAATCCCAGCAGTGTTCTATCACACCCCTCCCCTAACTAAAGAGATTAAGATAACTTTTAAATTCAGATAAATTACCATCTTTGGCTCCTTGAAGACCTGACTGTCAATCATGTCCCAAGCCCCCTGTCCCAGGGAGAGCATTCTTAACAGTAACAGTAGATCAGGACTTTCCTGTAAATTTAGAAAAAAAATTTTTTTTACTGCTCCCATTCTATTTTTTATAACTAGTGCGTTTTACAAGAATATAGATTATTTTCAATTATTGCTAAAAGTATCAGCTTCACAGAACCAAGAAAACAGCTTCTATTGACTACACAATATAAAAATAACTATGAAAGACATGCAAACTCTAATCAATGCAGTGACTTCAGAAGACTGACAGAGAAACATATTCCTCATTTTTCCGTAAAGAGGTGATGATGCAGACATGTTTTGCTTAACTATAATTCTTTGTTACAAAGGAGGGTTCTCTTAGAGGCAGGAGGCACCATTTGGAAGTGGTAATGATACTAAGAAAAAAAAGGTTCAGTACAATTTTTGAAAATGTCAGCTTCACCCTCTATTCATATACACTGGTTATTTGAATTATTCCTTCTACAAGAGCTTTTCTTTTTATAATTACCTTTTTAAAAAATTAAACAAAATCCTCTTTCTCTCCTACTAGCCCTCTTTTGAAAGAGAAAGAAAAACAAGCCCTTGTAATAAGTATATATTGTCAAGCAAAATTCCCAGGTTGGACATATCCAAAAGTATATATGACTCAATCGATACTAAATCCTGTCAAAGAGGTAGGCAACATGTTTCACCATGAGTTCTCTGGAATTATGACTGATCCGTAGGGGATCAGAGTTCCTGAGTCTTCGAAAAGTCATGAATTTTTAGATTATTGTATAGTATAAGCTGTCCTATTGGTTCTGCTCACTTCCTTCTGCATAAGTTCATACAAGTCTTCTATCATTTCTTACATCACATTTATATACAAGAATTTGTTCAACAATTCTCTAATGGACGGGTACACCCTCAGTTTCCAGTTCTTTACTATCATACCACAAAAAGAGTCACTGTAAGGATTTTGAATTTCCTCCTTTTTTATTATCTTTAGGGTATGGATCTAGTAATAGTATTGTTAGATCAAAGGGTATATGCACAGTTTAATAGTTTTCTGGGCATAGTTATGAATTGTTATCTAGAATAGTTCACAGATCTACCAAGAGTGAATTAATGTACCTATTTTCCCCCAGGGCCTCCAGCATTTGTCATTTTCCTTTCCTGGTCATCTTTGACTATCTGATGGGTGGGAAGCAGAACCTCAAACTTGTTTTAATTTGCAATTCTTTAATTATTAGTAATTAGAGCATTTAGGCTTTTGACAGCCTAGATTTCAACTTCTAAAAACTGCTTGTTTATATCTTTTGACAATTTATCAATTGGCATATGGCTCTTATTCTTTTAAATTTGAATCAGTTTCCTAGATACCTTTGAAATGAGACCTTTATCAGAGAAACTTGCAAATATTTTTTCTTTTTATACATAAGTTTTTATTAAGCCACTAGAGTGGTCATACAAAATATATGTTTAAAACATCTTCTCCCAAATACCCTTTTGGCATTTGCCACTAGCTGAACAAGAACTCATAACCTGAGTCATTATCAGCTAGCTTGGTTCTCATAACAAGAGCAAGTTTAAATCAGGTTATATCCTCATCAGTTTCTGCCACTTACCCTGGGTAAGGTTTCCTGACCCACCAGTTCTTGCAGATGTCTTATGGTGCTCAAGGACAGGGTATTAATCGCAAAGGGATCACACAGAATCATAGATAAATCACTGAAAGAAACAAGTGATAAATTTATATTCCCACACAGAACTAACAGTTAATCTATTCATTTCCTTAAGCATTACTCAGTTTTTTATCAATGCTCACAATAGCCGGAGGAGAAGAAAGGACTCAAACTAAGACTTCTAGAAAGTTAGTGCTATAAAGCAGTAGGATCAAACTCAAAGAGAAGCAGAGGCCACGAGACTGAATATAATATCCCTGTAGGCACATATTAACTCAAAAAACCACATGTTAACTATATATTGTGTTTTCCCAATTATAAAAAGCAAGTATTGGTTCCAAGGCAAAAGAGTAGTAAGGTCAAGGTAACTAGAGTCAAGAGTTTTGTTCAAGGTCACAAAGCTAGGAAATGTCTGAGGCTAGACTCAATTATATTATAATCTGGTCTGAGTTGGCCTGTGTGTTTGCTGTCTTTCTAGATGAACTCCCTCATTTTATAAAAGATATTGAGAAGCCCCCAAAGAGAAAGTAATCTGTCAAAGATCTACATAGCTAATTAATGGCAGGACTGAGACCAGAACACAGATCTCCTGACTTCTAGCTAATTGATATTTCAACTACATCACACTGTTCTTCCAGAACCATTAATCTACAACCCACAGGCTGGGCTTCAAGTAAACAAATCTGTTCATATCATCTAGAAGTATTATTTCTGGACAGAACAATTAAGCTGTCCTTTAAAAAAAATCCAACTCTGTTCCTAATTTTTTTAAAACTCAATAGGTATAGTCTACTATTGATGCAAATAATCTTTTTCCCCCCTTTAATCCTTACCTTCCATCTTAGAATCAATACTGTGTATTGGTTCCAAGGCAGAAGATTAGTAAGGGCTAAACAATGGAGGGTAAGCAACTTGACCAGGGTTGCACATATAGGAAATATCTGAGGCCAGATTTTAACAAATAATCTTTAAGAGACAAAAATGAGAATTACTTTTCCTCCTTAATTGATCACTTATTAAGTCAAACTTTGGTTCTAAAAGTCTCACCTAGGATTGAAGTTGGGTAAAAATCAGGTATCTATCTCTAATTCTGAATTCTTCAAGTAAGTATGATAAGAAGAATACATAAAAGTTAAGTGCACATTTTCAAGCATTGTTCCACATAGGACACCCTATTTAAAAGAGTACTTAATAATGCCATGGAAAATGCCTTATAAAAATTCCCCTTACAAGACCATAAAAATGGGTAAAAGACAAAGAATTACAACATAATTGGACTCAAACCCCCTAATTATCACAATAAAGTTAAAAATCCACTCCTTACAACTAGAATCAGGCACATAAATACTCTAAAAAGGAAGCAAGGTTTGTTTAAAAGGAAGTGATGCCTAAGATAAAACCTCATAAATAAATTTATTAACTAAGCCTGACAATATGCTAGAGAATGGTGTGGGAAAGAAGGAGTAGTTTACTTAAAAGGCTATTATAAGGAAAGCAAAGGTTGAAAGATCAGATCTGGAAGGAAGCTCAGATGTCATCTAGTTCAATCTTTTAATTTATAGATAAGGAAACTGAGGCCTAGTAGGCCTTGCCGCAATAGAATAAAACAAAGTTGAAATTCATACCGAGGTCCTCTGGCTTCAAATTCATCATTCCTCCCCACTGTACCATGCTGTTTGTACTGTATGTGCCTGAGAAAATTCCACTCACCCCAGCACTTGCTCCTGACCTTTCTTCACTCCATCCAGGAATCCCTGCAGCTCCCGAGCTCTCTTATTATCAACAAATTTTTCTCGGATGCAGGCATCGAGACACCAGGTGAACTGTACGTTGAATAAACCACAGGGACAAACTCAAAGGATATAGCTTCTAATGATGAGATTATATTCAAGCTTCTCTACATGCAGCCAAGGTTCACAAGGCTCCTTTTTCCTACTATCTGAACCAAACCTTAAACATAAATACTGTGAACATCCAAAAAAAAAAAAGGAATGGCATTTCTTTCAAAGATTGATTAGTTGATGCTTAAGGAATGATTAAATATTTTTCTAATTAGAATTACTTAAGACACATAAGGAAAAGAATATTAATTTTCTGCTCTGTATGTTGTATTCAATAAACATGAAACAGTTGATATATTATTTTAAAGAACCAGCTTTGAAATTTTAAGAGACAATTGGGAAATTAATAGGACATTAATCTCCTTCAACATGTGAACTGAAGTATCAGAGTTCTAAGTCAAAACTGATTAAGTTTAATGTCCAATCTCAATCCAAAGAATTAAAAAGCAATTATTAAGTACTTGCTGTATGCCAACCCTGCACTAGGCACTGGATGTACATGTATATAAGATGACATAATCCTTCCTTGTGTAAGATTAAAATTTATATCCAATAACCCCAAGTATTATATTTTATAAAGTTTATTAATAATCACTTGAAGTAGAAGAAATAAAAGAACAAAAAGTATAAAAGCCTAAGAAAAGAACACATGAGAAAAATTCTCCTGCCTGGTACTCAGTGAGAAGGAACATGGGGAAGCTGGGATTTCGAGTACTGAGGAGCAAGTTCTAATTATATACTTGCAAGGAGCCAAAGAACTGATGGTAAAACTCTCTATCAGTAAAGAAGATGGGGACTCCAGATACAGAATATGATTGATAAACAATGTCAGACTAGGTAGATGTGCCAGTTGGTTATGCTTAAATTTTTTTTTTTAGTGACAAGGGCAGGTTCAATTAGAGGACAGGAATTAAGAGGGAAATAACTGAAGCATAAAAAACAAAGAACGTCAGGGCAGCTCGGTAGCTCAGTGGAGTGAGAGTCAGGCCTAGAGACAGGAGGTCCTAGGATCAAACCCGGCCTCAGCCACTTCCCAGCTGTGTGACCCTGGGCAAGTCACTTGACCCCCATTGCCCACCCTTACCAATCTTCCACCTATGAGACAATACACCGAAGTACAAGGGTTTAAAAAAAAAAACAAAACAAAGAAAGTCAAAAAAGTAACAACAAAAATGGTTATCTGTCCATCTTGGGCAGAATTCTAGTTAGAGAAACAGAAGGCAAGCTTCAGCTCAGTTAGCTCTGAGAGTCTATAAAAATACAGATATATTTTTATCCAAGGCTAATGCAGGAATTTATTTTCCTGGACTACACACAATTTGCTATGAGGGTTTTATTTTTCATTTTTCTTTTATTGTTTAATTGATGAGGAGAATGGGGGTAGCCATGGAAGAGATCATAGATGCTTACAAAAATAAATAATACATTAAAATATAATCCAAAACAAAGAAGTTTGGAGGGTCTCCAGTTGGCTCCTTTCCTCCAGAGCAGGAATGACCCACTTTCTTCATTATGCTCTAGAGTATCATTTTATACATACAAATAGGTCTGAAGTAATCAGAAAGATGGGTGGGCCTGTGCCCCACACTTCTTAATTTTCTAGGAAATATATAGTTTTGAGAGGTGAAACCTATGGACACATATTTTAGTTTTACTCATTTCTTTTTTTTTTTTTAACCCTTACCTTCTGTCTTGTCTTAGAATCAATACCAGGTATTGGTATCAAGGCAGAAGAGTGGTAAGGGCTAGGCAATGGGAGTTAAGTGATTTGCTCAGGGTCACACAGGTAGGAAGTAACTGAGGCCAGATTTGAACCCAGGACCTCCCGTCTCCAGGTCTGGCTCTCAATCCACTGAGCTACCCAATTGCCACTCATTTCTAATACAGGAACATTTAAGTTCTAGAGTCTTAAGGAGAAATATCAGGAAGGGCTCTGGGGCACCTTGTTTCCTTTAAAATGAACAGAATTCTGGGGGCAGTTGGATGGTTCAGTGGATTGAGAGCCAGGCCTAGAGACAGGAGGTCCTAGGTTCAAATCTGGCCTCAGAAACTTCCTAGCTATGTGACCCTGGGCAAGTCACTTAACCCCCATTGCCTAGCTCTATAACAAGTAAAATTAATATAGAAGGATATATATATATATAAGATATTAGGGCTTAAAAAAATTAAAAATAAAATAAAATAAAATGAACAGAATTCTAAGAGCAATGGCCCTCCTTCTCTACAACCCCTACCCGTTTCCTGTGCAGGAGCTTGGCTTGGGCAGTATTATGGTCTGGTTTAATACTTCCTATTAACTATCATTCATATCTATTGTCATTTTAGCAATAAACTCTTCATAAGTATTTTTCAAATTCAATACTTTAAGCTAAAATGGTGGTTCCCAATTGGATTTTGTTTCTCATTAATGTTAATTAGCTAAGTATTAGAGTACTAACAGAGGTCCCAGAAGCCATAAAAGTCCAATAGTCTGGGGCAGCTGGGTAGCTCAGTGGATTGAGAGTCAGGCCTAGAGACGGGAGGTTCTAGGTTCAAATCCGACCTCAGACACTTCTCAGCTATGTGACCCTGGGCAAGTCACTTGACCCCCATTGCCCACCCTTACCACTCTTCCACCTAGAAGCCAATACACAGAAGTTAAGGGCTTAAAAATAAAAATAAAAATAAATAAATAAATAAATAAATAAAGTCCAATAGTCTAGGGAAAGCCTTACTGACTTAATTCAGAAACAGAAAAGGCAGATATCAAGATCTCATTTGTGATGACATCATCACTTTCTTGTTTAGAGTCATGTGGTTAGGACTGCTTAAAAGGCTGCATGTGACTTGTGCTAACGTATTCATCTAAAACTGATGAGAGGTCCTATAGTGTTCATATCTGGTACCTTATGGCAGGGATCAACCATGCAAATATCACTGATGTCCAGGTCATGTAATGACATAAGCAGCTCAGCCCTCAAGGTACAGTAATGGACATTTCTTGTCCGAAGGAATAAGGTCCGAAGGAACTGCAACACCATGTCGTAGAGTTTCACATTCTTTCCAATCATTTGTGTCAGTTTCTGTACTACCTAAGTCCAAACAAAGTCCATCCAAAACAAAAGAAAAAGAAACGATTTATTACTCTAAAAGAAATCACTTTGACATTGCTCAAAATAATATGCAACCAACAGTAGGGGGCCTACCTGTATTTGTTTACTTACCAAGAAGAATTATTCCAATGCAGAGGAGGTGTCATGCAGGCCTCCAGGCTGCTCTCAGATATCTCATACTACCCTAATCTCAATTTCATTATGTTTATAAAGTGATATGATGTCTCTACCCCCGAACGAATAGTCCATCTGACAAATATGTAAACAACTGTCTATAATATATTAAGTTTCAATCACTCAATCTACCTCAAGTAAACGAAAATGGTTGTTTTGGTTTTTATGGATTAATTTTACTACTGTGAAAAAATGCCTATGTAATTTAGAAGTGACCCGAAGGACACCAAAAATGTGGTGTAGGGTTAAGCGGACTCAGTTTATTACCAAGGAGTATATCGAGGAATGACCAAAAAAAGAAGTAGACTGGCCATGAAGTAAGGCCACAAGGTACCTGGATAAAGGACCAAAGTATAGAACACAAGTGTCAAACTCATAGGAAATTAAAATGTAATTGGGAAATGTTTAACAAAATAAATGAAATTCAACACATGAGTGGGGATCTGTGTCTATTTGAGTTTAACACCACTGGTATGGATGACAGTGCAGAGCTGAATTGATTCACCTTATAAGAAATCAGAAGAGGGAAGGGAAAAATATGCATCTGGTCTAGGGTGAGTCCAAGAAAGAAATGAGGAAATGACAGCAAAGGAAAGTAATAAATTGGAGGGGATGTGGCAAAATTGGGACATTAATGCATTACTGGTGGAGTTGTGAATTCATACAACCATTCTGGATGGCAATTTGGAACTATGCTCAAAGAGCTTTAAAAAACTATCTGCCTTTTGATCCAGCCATACCTCTGCTGGGATCATAAAAGATCATAAGGAAAAAGACTTGTACAAAAATATTATAGCCGAGCTCTTTGTGGTGGCAAAAAAATTGGAAAATGAGGGGATGCCCTTCAATTGGGGAATGGCTGAACAAATTGTAGTATCTGATGGTGATGGAATACTATTGTGCTCAAAGGAATAATGAACTGAATAGACCTCCAGGAATTGATGCAGAGTGAAAGGAACAAAACCAGGAGGACATTATACACAGAGACTGATGCACTGTGGTGCAATCAAATGTAATGGACTTCTGTACTAGCAGCAATGCAATAATCCAGAACAATTCTGAGGGACTTATAAGAAAGAGCACTATCCACGTTCAGAGAAAGAACTGTGGGAGCAGAAACACAGAAGAAAAACAACTGCTTGATCACATGATCGATGGTGATATGATTGGGGATGTAGACTCTAAACCAGTGATTCCCAAAGTGGGTGCCACCACCTCCTGGTGGGTGCTGCAGTGATCCAGGGGGGCAGTGATCACCACAGGTGCATTTATCTTTCCTATTAATTGCTATTAAAATTTAAAAAAAATTAATTTCCAGGGGACTAAGTATTATTTTTTCTGGAAAGGGGGGGTAGGCCAAAAAAGTTTGGGAACCACTGCTCTTAAACGATCCCCCTAGTGCAAATATTAATAATATGGAAATAGGTCTTGATCAATGACAACATAAAACCCAGTGGAATTGAGAGTCGATGGCTCTGGGACGGGGTGGGGGGAGGGAAAGAACATGAATCTTGTAACCATGTAAAAATATTCTAAATTAATTAAATAAAATTTTGCAAATTCAAAAAAATTTAAAAATTAAAAAGAAATTTAAAAAAACTGAGGAGTGGAGAGAAGAGGCCAGAGTGAGGAGGAAGTACAGGGTTACTGGTTTTAAGATAGGGGGAATGATGGAATAACAAAAGGTCATAATCTTAACAAGAAGTTCAGAGTTCATGACAGAGAAGTAGAATGCTTGCAGGTAATGACAAGATGAAGGGTATGACCATGTCTGTGGGTAGCACAGAAGCCCAATATGTAGAAAGTATCTTGTCCAAATCATTCATTTTACACAGGAGAACCTGAGGCCCAGAGAAGTGAAATAACTTCCGGAAGGTAATTTTTCTAATCATATTTCTAGGTCCTCTGGACCTTACCTCCTATGGAGGGAGGATCTAGGGGTGATTACTTTGATTCCAGCTCCTTCCCTTTCTCCAGTCCCAAAGCCTCATCCTCCAGCCCCAGAGACCCTGCCTACATCTTCTCTTCTCTGAAAACAACAGGCTTCTGGCAGTCATCCTGGCAAAATCTCTGGCAACAATGATTTATCTACATATACCAACCCCTTTCATCAGCAGAGGGTTTTTACTTGAAGAAGATTCAGCTTAAACTCCAGTAAAATGCAAGCTCCTTAAGGGCAGAGGAAAGGGGGGTAGGAGGGAAGTGCCCTCAAGGGTGTGGCAAGCTTTGAAACAGACTCTTGGCCTACAAATCAGGGAATAAGAGCTAGGAGCTGCCTAAAGCTCAGAGGAGTTGAGGGATTCCCCAGTCTGCCCCTCCCAGCTCCAGTCTCCTCTGAACTAATCCTGGGTTTGATAATAACAGCAATTAGAGCTAGCATTTATACAGTTCCTAATGTATGCCAGATACTTTATAATTATCATTTCACTTGATCTTCACAACAACCTTGGGAAGTAGGTGCTTTTATTATCTCCACTTGGAAGCTGAGACAGACAGAGGTTAGGTGACTCGCCCAGGGCCGCACAGAAAGTGTCTGTTTTTCTTTCTTTTTTTTTCAATATGGTAAAGGAAGTAGAGAGAAAATAAATGCTTGTTAATTGAAAAAAAATTTAATTTGAATACAAAAACCAAAGAGCCAAAATCTGCCTCTCCAGCTGTTTCTAGTTCCATCCTATAAAGGGGAGAAAACAAGTCTAATCTCTTTGCCTTATGACAGGTCTTCAAATGCTTAAGAATAAAGGTATCCCTTCCACATCTCAACTTTCCCCATCAAGGTTTTGATATATTGTAGATTGGCAAAAGAAATTAAATGGGAAATTTTGGGGGCATTTTGCAAAAGCTGCAGCTGACACAAAAAGTTTAGAATCTAAAAAATGCATAAAATATATGTATAATATTATATAATACAATATTTTATATATTTTTTATCTTTTAATATAATAAATATACACAATTTATTTTAGTAAACACCCCATAAAAGAAAAAGAAAAAAATTCAGATCTTTCTGGTACAAAGGGAGGGCCAAAAAATTTTACATAGGTTTTCCAAATCACAGAGGCACCATGTCTCTAACCCCTGCAATGTGGAAGGCATAAAGTTCAGAGGAGTTGATGAACTCTCCAATCTGCCTCTCCCAGCTCTGACTCCTCTGAACTAATCCAGGTTCTTATAATAACAGCAATCATAGCTGGCATTTATATGGTGCCTAATACATGCCAGATACTTTACAATTATCATTTCACTTGATCTTCACAAGAATCTTGGGCTACCATGTTCTCCATATGCTTTTTTTTTTTGGTCAGAATAAACATTCCTAGCTCGTTTGCCTGATCTTCCTAAGAGAAGGTCTTGCCACCCCTCACCATCCTCTTCCCTTCCTCTGAAAAGTCTTGAGCTTATTAATGGTCTTTCCTAATAAGTGGCACCAGCACTGAACATGCTCCTCCAGAACTGGCCTGTCCACATCTGAGAACAGTGGGTGAATCTACTGCCTCCCACATTCTGGATGTGGTGCTTCTCTAGACTTAAGATCTGTTCGCGTGCTCCATGGGATTTTCTCCATGGGAGCATGTCCAGTTGGGTTGTGCCACTGCCTTGCCCTTTTGCCAGTGCTCATTATTAGACTCACTCCTTTAAATCAAGTCAAATTCCTAGTTAAGAATCACATCTATTATCTGAAGAAAGTATGTTAAAAAGCTTTATGATCATCTATTGTTACATTGCCACCAATCATTTTAACAGATAAGGAATAAGGTACAGGAAAAACACTCTATGGGCATTTAAGTTGATGGATGACAGCAGAGGACAGGAAGAATGGCATAAGCAAGAGAAGCAGGGTAAGGAATATTGTAAAAACACATTTTCCTTTGGTCCTCACCTCCCCCTGACGTCTTGTTTTAGGAGAGGGACTAAAGAAGTTGTGTAGGACAGATACTTCATTGCTGAAGAGAATGTTCTCCTTCTCTAAGATGTACTGTTTGAGCAGCGGAGAAACTTCATCACCAAACAGAGCCTGGTTATCTTGCCAAATCTGCCGTTTTACCTCTACAGCACATGCCCGATACAACTCCTTGTCAGCCATTACCAGCTTCAATTTCTTTTCAGGAACCTACAAAAAGAAAAAACGAACATGAAAACAACCATTTTATTATCTTGATCAGCTTTTATGCAAAATACTGTGAATCCAGTTGATATAATAATCAATCTCCAAAGGAGATTGCCAATTTTCTTTCTAAAACTTATGATATATACCTCTGCTGTGCAGAGTATAAAATAATGGTAACAGTAACAACAACCCTCATTTTGACATTTCTTAACTAAAAATCAAGCAACTTCTTTAAAAAACTTTTTTTTTTTTTCATAAGAATTACAAAGACCAAATTCCTAGCTGTTCAAGAGAATACAGAAGGGGGAAAAAAGCTATAATTTCTCTTTCAAAGGAAAATACAAGAATACTTCCTCATTACTTTTTTTTTTAAACCCTTACTTTCCATCTTAGAATCAATACCATGTATTGGTTCTAAGGCAGAAGAAAAATAAGGACTAGGCAATGGGAGTTAAGTGACTTGCCCAGGGTCACAAAGGTAGGCAGTATCAGGGGTCAAATATGAACCCAGGACCTTTCATCTTTGGGTCAATCCACTGAGCCACCTCATTGCTTTTCAGAGATGGTAAAAACATTCTTTGAGCCAGACTACCATAAGTTTTCCCCGAGCAAATCAAGACAAACTAAGAGAGAAATTGAGCCTGCACAATAATAGTCAATAGCCAACATCCTAAGACTGTCTATCTGGAAGTATTGGGATGATCATCAGTCAGCTGGCATTTATTAAGTGACTACTATGGGCCTCAAGTATACTATGCACTTTTACCTTTGGCAAGTGTTTCATTACACACATCACCACTGGCTGGAGGGAAGGCATTTTCACCAGGGAAAAACTCTTCTCCAAGAGATCTTCTAACTTCTTGTACCTAGAAATACAGAGGTAATAATTATAACAGACTCGTCCACTCTGAATGCAGATTGAAATATACTTTTAAAACCTTTTTCTTTTGGGGGGGAGGGTTTATGTTTTCTTTTCCAATATGGCTAATATGGAAATGTTTTGCAGAACTTCACATGCATAATTGATATTAAATTGCTTTGTCCTCTCAAGGAGAGGGGAGGGAGGAAATTTGGAACTCAACATTTTAAAAAATAGTTATTTTTACATGTAATAAAAAAAAATATTCTCATCCTAGTTTCTGGTTGCTAGTTTAACATCCACCAGAAAAGGCAAAGAAGTAAAACCACAGGTTAAGACTGAGAAAATGAGTGTTGCTCCCTAAGTCCCCACTTGGACTGCTATTGACTAGAACAAGAATCTGAAGGCAAGAAGTATAGCTATCCACTGACTGAGGTAGCCAAAAGAGCTTTTACATTTACAGGCAGTTCAATAGTAATGACAATTAAATAACTTTAAAGACAGATATCCCCCACCTGGTTCTTTCTTAAGATTTTTACCTTTCCTCAACCTTTCCTTCAGTAGCAATGGCAGACACTCTCTCCAACAATTTGTCCCTCAGCTCATCAAAAACTGACTGGTGGAACTCAAGGCGAGGTGTCCCATGTAAGTCCAAGAAGGGCAGAGCAGACTGCAATGATGGCAGAAGGACACCATTCTCCGTCTAGTAAAGCAAAGGTTCAAGTTTGGTGTTAAATAAAATTCATTTTATAGAGGAGGTACAAAAAAAGAGTGGAGAAACAAGCACATTTAACTCTACCCAGCACGAACCATGCACAAGGTGTTTTGAGTATAGTTATTTCCCAAATCTTTTCAGTTGTTGAATAACCCAAATCATCAGCAACAATCTACTAGACTTAAAAGTAAAATCTGGGTTCAAATCCTGCCTTCTGAGTTACTAGCTGGGCAAGCCATAATCTCTCTGAATTTTTCTTCATCTGTAAAATTAAGCTATCTCATTGTGAGGATTAAATGAGAAAATAATGTACGTCAACTGCTTTATAAAATTTAAAGTGCTTTACTAATATGTAAAATGTACTATGATAATCATTCCCTTGAAATATAGGCCAGAGATGGTGACTCTACAGTTTCACTCTTATTATAATTAATATCTTTCCTTGCAGGTAGGGAACAAAGTCAAACTCACATAGAAAATTCATTCTCCCTCTTGTTTTATTTCCAAATTCCTCTAAGATCTAGTCCAAGCTCTTAAATTTACTGAGACCAAAGGAGGGAAAGTGACTTGCCCACATATCACACAGTAACAGTAATAAAGCTGGAATTTGAATCCAGGACTCCTATTGTCTAGCTCAGAACTCTAAACTTGAGCATGAGTTTAAGCATAGACAGACCCTTAATGACTGTTTTCATTCATTCATTCATTCATTAAATAAATATCCTGTTGTGATTCTACACTAGAATTCACTGAGTGATCCTAAAATTGTTTCTTCTTTCTGGGATTCAATTTTCCCATTACCTAAATGATGGCATTAGACTAGATGGTTCCTTTTGAACTCTGACAAAATACTCAACTTTTTTTGGGTGGGGGAAGAAGGGGAGTAACTTGACTAGAAGAAGTAAAGCACACTTGTGAATCAAAGCTAGGTGGCACAGTAGAGTGTGCCAGGTCTGGAGTCAAGAAGGCCTGGATTCAAATCTGATCTCAAGGGACCTTTGTCCCTTGTCAAGCTGTGTGAATCTAGGAAAATCACTTAACCCTATTTGGCTAGTCCTTACCCTTCTGTCTTAGTGTTGTTACTAAAATATAAAATAAAGGTTTAAAAAACAAAACACTTGTGAAGTAACTAGTACCTAAATCCTGTACCCAAAGCCACTCAGTTGTACTACCCACAAAGGAAAAGACCTATTACCCCATCCTTCACTAGTAAAGGCTTAAGAGTAATTTGAAAATCAAACCTCTAGTTCTGCGGGACTTGATTACAGATCATATTGATTGGGACCTGGTGGTAAGAGAACATCTAGCTCAAACTCCTTATTTGCAAAATGAGGAAACTGAGGCCCAAAGAAGTTAAGTGAGTTGCCCAAGCATTCTATCTACCTCACAACCTAGCTGTCTACAAATCTCTTTTATTTAACAGCTCTTTGCATATCTGGGCCCCATGCTCCCTTTGCTCTGTGGAAACAAAGTTAAATAAAGTTTTCCTTGGCTCTCATAGTTTATCTGGAAATTAAACTATTTTTTAAAAATAGGATATTTGTTCATCACCAGTCCCACATTTTTCCCTTTCTCCATGACGTTTATAATTCATTGACAGTGACTTAACAATCATATTTACCAGCTAAGTGCCCTAGAATTGTACTCCATTTAGGCCTGGTGATTTGAACAAAGGCAACTTGGTCCTTTCTTACCATCTCCCTATTCATCTCAAGTTTCAACTCCCTACTAAACATTTTTGTTTTTGTTTTCCAATCCAAAAGTCTTTGGGGGAAAAAAGTGTAATGTTCTGCTGTTTCTAAACTATTTTCACTATCCTAAGCAGCATTCTTACCCTTCTTTGATCTTCCTTTTTTGTTCAATATAGCTAAAACAAAAACTTTTTGATATCTTTAAAATTTCTCAATCCTGAGGCTATTCTTACTTCGTTGTGCCAAGTTTTTTTTTCTACTTATCCCCTTCATTACCTGCCTTTTGTGTACATGTGAAAAAGATCTAAGGATCTTACTGTAAGCTCAATATTAGAAATTTAATCTTAGGCTACCTTAAAAATTACTATCCACAAGGAGGGAACTGACAATACCATGATGCTCTGCACTGGACAGCTCACATTTGAAATAATGCATCCAGTTCCGAGGACATTTAAGGAAGGGGATTAATAAACTGAAAAAACATCCATAGAGCAACCAGAATCGTGAGAGGGCTGGACACAATATCATATTTTAATTGGCTGGAGTTCTGAAGATGTTCAGAATGAAGATTTAAAAGGACCATGATAACCATCTTCAAGTATCGGAAGGAATATCATCTACTAGAGATTAGATATGTTATTCTTGAACCAGGAAGGCATGACTAAAAGCAACTTATGGAAGTGAAGCAGATTCAGGCTTGATGTAAGGAAAAAAGTTCCTAACAACTAAAACTGTCTAAATTGTGCCGTGGGCGGCCTTGGGAGGCAGTGGGTTCCTCCTCTTTAAATAGGTCTTCGGGTACAAAGGCAGGATGGCCATGTCAGGTTATGTTGTACTGAGAATTCGGGTACCGGTTGAGCTAGATGACAGAGCCTCGAGATCTTACATCTCGGAGATCCTTCATTCTGAACTCTGATGTTGGGAGGGGAAAAGGAACCGACCGAGTCTTAGAGGCCGGTACTCGGGGGCCTAGGGATCCCGCACCTGGAACTGCTCGATGGCTTTGAGGGGTTCAGTGCAGTTGGTCAGTGTCTCCTTCAGGTCCTCACCGTTGGCTACCCCCAGATCCTGCAACCCGGCGAACATGGAGGAAGCCCCGGCCCCGGCCCCGGCCCCTGAGGCTGCGGTGGTCCCGGCCCCAGCCCCAGCTCCCCCCGAAGCCCCCGAGCCCGGCCCCGAGCGGGCTTTCGCCTCCTGCACTCCATCCGCCCGCTCGCTTCCGGCCGCGGCCGCCACTGCCCCAGGACCCCGCTCTCCCGGCCCACGAGAGCCCGTAATGCCGGCCCCAGGCCCAGTCCCGGGGCCAGGCCCAGACTTTTCCCCAGCTGCCTCCAGTTCGATCAGTGCCCGCTCCAAGAAAGCCCGGCCCTTTCCCCGCGTCCCACGGAGCTTCCGGTCCTTCCTTCGCCCTTCCGCCCGGAAACGCTACCCCGGCACCAAGGTTCCGGAGAGAGGCCTCTCATTCTGCGCATAAGCACTGGGATGTTACCCCCAGGAGCATTTCTTCTGACGTTACTGTCTCCCCTCCCACATCTCCTTTCTATTCCTAGTGCGGTTCCAGGAGTTGTAGGCAGTTACCTGATACCTTTGCAACAGAAAAGCAGGAGTCTTGAGTCCTTAACCTGCTTCGGCCCTTTTATTTTCCTACGATGAGACCCTGAGCAAGTCACTTCCCTTGCCCTGGGTCTCAGTTTCCACATTTGCAAAATGAAGGAGTCGGACTTGACGATGTCTGACATTCTGGCACTGGATCTCCCCTCTACCTGAGCTGGGTAGAAGAGCCCCTCGCTCGGGCTCTCCTCCCCTTCCTCCCTACCCCCTCGTCCCCAGTTCTGTCGTCTTCACTCAGCCCCACCCCAGGGCATCCGTTCTGGGACAATTGGGCCAAATGACTTCCAAAACCCAATCCAGCTCTTGTGATTCGGAGTGTCTGAGGAATTAACAATGGATAAGCATTTCTTCTGAGCCCACTAAGTGCCGGTGAGGTTAAAAGGGGAAAAGGCCTGCCCTCAGGGAGCTTACATTCTAATGGCAGAGAAGTCTTAGTTCTGTTCTTTTATTTTCTCATTCATTGCCCAAAACAGTCAACACACAGGAGGATACTTTCAAACTGTGTGACCCTAGCCGAGTCACTTTCAGTTTCAAGTTTTCTCATCTATAAAACAGAAAATATTATTTTCACTCCCTACCTCTCTGAATTGTTGTGATGAAGTGCTTTGAAAACTTTATGCTATACATTTTCAAAATATGATTACTATTGCTTGTATAGCAATCATCTGATTAGCATTCTTACTATCACCACCCCTTTAGAACTGATCCAATCAATATCTTTTTTTTTTTTTTAAACCCTTAACTTCTGTGTATTGGCTCCTAGGTGGAAGAGTAATAAGGGTGGGCAATGGGGGTCAAGTGACTTGCCCAGGGTCACACAGCTAGGAAGTGTCTGAGGCCGGATTTGAACCTAGGACTTCCAGTCTCTAGGCCTGGCTCTCAAGCCACTGAGCTACCCAGCTGCCCCTCCAATCAATATCTTTTCAACCTGTGTGATTATCTATACACTCATACTATCTTATTCATTGCAAGCACAATTCTAAGTAAGTTTATAAATTTGTGCTCTGAACAGAGCTTTTCTGAGTATCTCCAATTGCAAATGAATATTTGCTTCTTATCAATAGTATGAGTGCAGTCTCATTTATGTGCAGTTGCAACTTTCCTGAACTGCTTGTTTTGGGGGGCAGCTAGGTGGCTCAGTGGATACAGAGCTAGGATTAGAGATGGAAGGTCCCATCTGTCCTTAGATACTTTCTAGCTGTGTGACCATGGCCAAGTCACTTAAAAGTTTTTGGAAGTATAATTTTCCTTATGATAAAATATATGTTATATACATATTATGTGATAAACACATTTAAATGTTTAGGTATCTTTAATTACAAAGGTTAAATTCCTATCTATATATTTTACCCAAAAAAAGTGTTTTAAAAAATATTTCTGGAGCAGCTGGGTGGCTCAGTGGATTGAGAGCCAAGTCCAGAGAAAGGAGGTGCTAGGTTCAAATGTGACCTCAGACTCTTCTTAGCTGTGTGACCCTGGGCTAGTCACATAACCCCTATTGCCTAGCCCTTATCACTCTTCTGCCACAGAACATAAGGGTTTAAAAAAAAAATTCTGATTGTATTTTCTGTTTTCAACTAAACAAAAATCTCATGACAAAATTATAAACAGTAAAATTCTAGTGAATAACAAAAAACAGCTACGTTTTTGAGTGAATTTAAGTTTTTTTTTATTAAACAAAGGTTGCATGAACTTTGAAACTTGAAAACTTGCAAGGTTGTATTTCACTTTTATTGCAATGTGTTTTTCTATGATATGATTCTTACATTTTAAATTTTCTTTAAATTGAAAATGTCTTTACAAATTTTAAAATTTATATTTATTCTCTTAGAATAAATGTTTTCTTTTTTAAATTGGCAAGGAATATTTGGAGTGTTTAACACATCAATACATATCCTATGTAAAAACTTTTAGCCTTGGAGGTCCTCTCCTTTCCTTCTTCTTCCTCACTCTTTGCCTCGTTTTCTGTCCTCTCCTCACCTCGGATCATTTTCCTTTCTTTCCTTCACCGTTTCTCTGTACTTGCTGCAGAATCTCTTTCTCCAGGACTGAACCCACTTTTGGCAGCCGTGGTAGCAGATTATCTGCACATATGGGGAGCTTGAGAGTTGTATCTTTTGTTTCCTTTTCCATTCAGCAAATATCCAGCATGCAATTGTGTCATACTTTGGGTCATGGGAAGTTGAGGAGATAAGACTCTTATTGGGCTGGGAGCTAAGCCCTTTGATCAAATTATGATCGGGTTCAAAGTACTTTATTGATCAAGAGGCCTTAAAAACTATAGGCTAAGCAACTCTGCCATTAATAGCCAAGAGACATAATTAATTTAAAGTAAAGCATTTTCAGAGATGGCCCCACGAGAACAGTGGTAACCAAACATTCTTTCCATAAGTCTGAGGTGCCTTTTCCCATAACAATACACAGCATCAGTTAGAAGTGGCCACACAGGAAGGATCAAATGTGATAGACTTTGCTATTCACAGCAATACAATGATCCAGGACAATTCTGAGAACTTATAAAAGAAAATGCTACTGTCGGCTTGAAATCTGGAGACCCCAAGTTTGCCCCTTGAGAGCTCAGGTGCCAGGCCCACCTGTTTTGGGCTGGACTATAGACCTTAAAGTGTTTGGGGACCCCAGTTTAGGTGGGATTAGTAGATATCGTCAAATGTTGAGTACTTTTATTTGTTTTAGAAGCCTTTCTCGTAGTAAAGTCCTCTCTCAGGAAGCCCAGCTCTTTGGTTTGGCCCTTTCCTTTGTATTCATTATGGTTGACGGCTCCCAGATACCCCAGCTGCTGGCTGCAGACCTCTTTGCAGCCTGTTTGCAGTTTGTCTAGGCATGCTTGCTGTACCAAGTTCTCCAGAGGGTATAAAAGACCCCCAAGTTCTGACACCCTTCCGAGAAAGCATCTAGTTCGGTGCCTTCTCCCAGGGATACGTCCCCAGAGTCCCCAGCGTGTAGGCCCTGTGTAATCCTTGGTGCTGGGCTCTGTGTAGCAGCTGAATTTGGACCTCTCCCTTTCCTGATTAAAAAATTTGGTTTTTCTGACTACTTTAGTAGCTCTGTGTTATTTACAAGCTAACACTACCCACCTCCAGAGAAAGTTGTTGGAGTAGAAATGCAGATGAAAATATATGATTTATCACTTGTTTATTTGGCTATATGATTTAGGGTTTTGGTTTTACAAAATTATTCACTTACAAAAATGAATAATATGGAAATATGTTTTGTGTGATAATACATGTGTAACCCAGATTGAATTGCTTGTGAGCTCTGGAAGTGGGGAGAGAAGAAGGGAGGGAGACAATATGGATCAGAATGTTGTTGGGGGCTTGAGGTGAACCCCTGGGGATCGGGAAGGGTACCTTTTGCAAGGATGCAAGACTTGGAAACTTAGCTTAAAAGTAAAAAGAGATGTTTATTAATTTACAAGGTAATGTTAAATCTGGCCAGGAAGACTGCTTCCTAGGGGGAACAGCTTGGATGGGAAAGTTGTTCTCCCAGATGACATGATTTCTGGGGTCTTTATACTCTTTACAACAGTGAATATGTGACTTTGTGGGTGACTCTAGAGTGGTGCGCACTGAGGCATGGGTAGGAGGTGTTTGGTTATTTTACGGGGGTCTACCTGAAGACCTAGGGGGTGACCCTCATAGTTTAGGGGACATGACAGGTAGATGTCTTAGATACGGCCTGATGGTATCAAGGCATAGCCTGGAGGTGTATCTCTCAGTCCATCTGAAGGATGATCCAAGGAAGATAATCCTCTCTGAATCTTCTAGGAGTTATCAGATGTTTTAGGTTAAGAGTCACTAGGACAGAAGGGAACAAAGGAATCTTCCTGTCTTATGGTTTGCCTAAAACACATCTAAGGTTTGGGGTTACAATGCCCATGCCAAAATGGCCTCAGAAAGCTTAGGTGTAAATTTGTTATTAAAATAAAAAAAGTTTTAAAGGGTCCACCTACATAGAGCTCACGAATAAAGGGGCGTACCTGTAGGAAGCCCACTCAGCCCAGACAAACCCCAATCCACTGCAGGCCCTTGGCAGCCCAAAACTTCTTTTTGCAACAGTAAAAAAAAGGGGAGAAAATTTTCATTTCGGACATCAATATGCAGAAAGATTAGGAGACTTACTGTTCCTGGGTGGCCATTCACTAAAGAGATCCTGCTTCCCTGTCTTCATTATTGTCCTGGCTCTGAGGTGAATAATAATTCAGATTGGATAAGAGGGTATTAGATCGCCTTTAGTGTCAATAAAAAATGCTACAGCCTACTCCTCAATATTTGTCTTTTCATTGCCCTTTGAGTCACCTATTTTAATTTCTTTTAAGACCTAAATGAGACTTGACCTATTACAAAATAAATTCCTATGCCATAAATTAAATGTCATGAAGAACAAAATTTTTAGGAATGAAAAAATGTTTAAAACTTTCATTCGAAGTGTGATTGTGCTTACCTGTAATCCCTGTTTGAGTTCAGGAGTTCTACCCTGCAGTAAGGACCAACAGGATTGGGTGACTGTAGTAAATCCTGCAAATGGTGAGCCCTCTAGAGCACAAGGCCGCCAGGCTGCCTACAGTGGGGTGAAGTGAGCCAGGCTGGGAAAGCAGGGCTAGTTAAGGTTCCTGTGCTGATAAGCATTAGAAGCAAAGGGGAAAGGAACTGATAACTTGTAAATAGCACAGAAAGACCAAAGTAGTCAGAAAAAATAAGTCTTTAATCAGGAAAGGGATAGGCCCAAATTCAGCTGCTACACAGAGCCCAGCACCAAGGATTACACAGGGCCTACCCGCTGGGGACTCTGGGGACGTATCCCTGGGAGAAGGCACCGAACTAGATGCTTTCTCGGAAGGGTGTCAGAACTTGGGGGTCTTTTATACCCTCTGGAGAACAAGCATGCCTAGACAAACTGCAAACAGGCTGCAAAGAGTTTGCAGCCAACCTCAGGGATATCAGGGACCAGTCAACTATAATGAGTACAAAGGAAAGGGCCAAACCAAAGAGCTGGGCTTTCTGAGAGAGGACTTTACTACTACAATGGGAGAAGCTTCTAAAACAAAGGTACTCAACATTTGACTATACCTACTAATCCCACCCAAACTAGGGTCCCCAAACACTTTAAGGTCTATAGTCCAGCCCAAAACAGGTGGGCCTGGCACCTGAGTCCTCAAGGGGCAAACTTGGGGTCTCCAGATTTCAAGCTGACAGAACAAACATTAGTTTGTTTTTTTTTTTAAAGTTTTTATTTTCCCAATTACATGAAACAACAATTTTCAACATACATTTTCCCAAATTATAAGATCCAAATTGTTTCCCTCCCTTCCCTCCCCCCTTCTGGAGATGGTAAGCAAAAATCTGAGGCATAGACATTTATGAAGCACCTACTATGTGCCAGGCACTATGCAAAGTGCCTGTTACAAAGATGATCTCATTTGAGAAATGATTAGGCACACCGCCAGTTTGAATGAGATGGGGAAACTCAGTCTCCAAAAAAAAAGACAAAAACCAAACCATAAGGGAGTTTGGCATGGTGAATAGAAGGCTGGCCTCAGAGTCAGGCATATCTGAGTTCAATTCTGCCCCTTCCTACAGGAAGCTGGGCAAGTGATTTAACTTTTTGCTCCCAAGCCCCAAGGGAAAGGAAGTTTTCTTACTGGACATTCCTTATACCAATGAAATCACAACACTGAAGTCCTCTTCCAAAGCCAGGCCGCAGATGACCTCAGGTTCTTGAAAGCTAGGTCAGTGGAGTGCAAACCGTTGGCAGTTTCTTCCAATCTGGAAAGGCTTCAAGTGGGAGCCCAGTACAGCAATAGATTAGGCCTGCTGCCTGAATATCAGGCCAGCTAAATATAGGGAAGCTCATAACCAGAGGCTCAGGCCCCAGAAAATGAATTTTTTCAGCCATGGCAGTTCTTGAAATAGTCTGTTTTAAGATGGAAGGGTTGCTATCTACATTGATAGGGATAGCACCTATGATTAAAACTAAAAAACCTCAATCCTTTAGAACTATTCAAGTGGGGGCCAGCTGGGTAGCTCAGTGGATTGAGAGCCAGGCCTAGAGATGAGAGGTCCTGGGTTCAAATCTAGCCTTGGACACTTCCTAGCTGTGTGACCCTGGACAAGTCACTTGACCCCCATTGCTTACCCTTACCACTCTTCTGCCTTGGAGCCAATACACAGTATTGTATTTCTCTAAGACAGAAGGTAAGGGTTTTTTAAAAAATAAAATAAAAAAAGAAGTATTCAAGTAATTAGTAATGTTAGAAGAAATATGGTACAGTGGATAGAGCACTGGGCTTGGGTTTGAGAAAACCTAGATTCCAATCCTATCTTAGATACTTCAAGTTGTAGTTCCCTCTCTGGGCCCCAGTTTCCTCATCTGTAAAATGAGAAGGCTGGGTTTGACCTCCAAAAGCCCTTCCAGCTCTGAATCTCTGAACCAGAAAAAATGTTCTTTGTCGTGCCCAAATGTGTGGCAGAATGCCTTGCTTACTCCGAGTTCCAGTTCTATTGAAATCCTCCTTTCATTTAAGGCCTAATCACCAATTCCAACCCTAACCAGAAGGGCTTCCTCTATGTTCTCCTGAGCTCTGGTAGCACTTGGTGCAGAGCCCTGAGCTAAAGAGTCCTCACGGGGCAGCTCCAGTGATATCATGATTTCCTATGATTGACACAAAATACAACTCTGGAGCCCCTGCAGCAGTTAACCAGCCTCACGTTTGCCCCACTGTGGCCTCTAGGCTGAGCTCCATTCTTAGGTATTCTCTAGGTGGGCACCGGGAACCATTCCTCTCTGCTCCCACTCAGTATCTTCGTGGGTAGGGCTCTGCTCTAGTTAGGAGACAAATGCACTGTTTGCCAAGTAATGGATGAATGAAAGAAGGGTGTCCTTTTTGTGCAGGTGGCTCACGCTCCCCACTGGATTAAACGTCCAACTGTGATTTGTTGCTCTTTGTTCTCTTTTCTTGCTTTTGTTCAGCTCCTGACTTGACCTTCTAGGGAAGTCATTGTCTAGCTCGGTGATGGCAAACCTATGACACGCGTGTCAGTGCTGACCACTTTTGATGACACTCGGCCTCCTACAGAGAAGTATGGGGCCACGTGCGGTGGATGAAACATTGGCTGCAGGGTAGTGTAGACACTCTGTGCACTAGAGATGACAATTCTACCTATGTTAATTTTCCTATTTTGGTTTATTAAATAGTTATATATTACAATTATACATTTTTGTTATTTAAACTATAAATATTGCGAAATTATGGTTTTTTTTCCTTGAAGTGACACACCACCCGAGTTATGCTCAGTTTTTTGGCAGATTTTGACACATCAAGCTCAAAAGGTTGTCCATCACTGGTTAGCTCTTTCTTTTTTTTTTTTTAATTTTTTTTTTAAACCCTTAACTTCTGTGTATTGACTTATAGGTGGAAGAGTGGTAAGGGTAGGCAATGGGGGTCAAGTGGCTTGCCCAGGGTCACACAGCTGGGAAGTGTCTGAGGCCGGATTTGAACCCTGGCTCTCAATCCACGTAGCTTCCCAGCTGCCCCCATCTAGCTCTTTCTTTTGAGGCTGGACCTACTCTAGAGCAAGGATCTCACCTCCCGTCCCTTTTTTCCCCACACTGGGCCAAGCCGGGAAGATAGGATTACCTCTCCCCTGGCCTATTTTTAGCTAATCAAATCAAGAACTTAAAGTACCCCTACTTACCATGAAGTGTGAGAGTTCACCAGTCACTTACTAGAGTAAGCTCACACCGACCACCACTGCTTCCCGTGGAAAAAAGCAGCATAAAAAGAAGAGACCAGCATGGTCTAGCATTCATTTCCTTCCAGACATTTGGAGAGATTCCTCCCGGAGGTTCTTTTCCTGGCTTGAAGGAGACTTTTTTCCTGGATCCTGTGTCTGCTTGCTGGGCGAGTGGCTGAGATTCCTACCTTGGCTTTGGAGGAGACGGTGTTGGTGGAACCCTGGCTGCAGACACCTCTGGGACTCGTGGCTCAGGATTCCTGGGAAATCTAAGTGGAGACCGTCTTGGGCAAGCCCCTACCTGGGCTGGGCCAGACTTCCCCGGAGAAAGGCTGGGAGGCTCCTTAGGAATCTGTCTCTTTTCTCCATTTACACTTTCACTCTTTCCACCTCTTTGTAAATAAAACTGCTAAAAGGCATTTTGGCTTTAGCTCTAATATTTTAAAATCAGCAACCACAATATTACCTTATAACTCTCATATTTAGCATAAAACCTAAATTTAAACTCTTACATAACCAAGGGGAACGCCACACAGGCTCAGTCATGCACATTTGCATGACTCTTAGTTTAGTGAAGGGATTGCAGGGGAAAAAAAACAACCAGAAATCTAGAACCAGGCCTGCTGTATAGCTGCACTTTTTAGGTGCTCAAATATCAGGGAGGTCTTACAAAAGCTTTTTTTTTAAACCCTTTACTATCTATCTTAGAATGGATACTAAATTTGATTTCAAGGCTGAAAAGTGATAAGGACTAGGCAAATATAGTTAAGTGACTTGCCCAGGGTCACAACTAAGAAGTGTCTAACGCCATATTTGAACCCAAGATCTCCTGTCTCTAGGCTTAGCTCTCTATCCATGCTGCTTAAATTTTAATATTTTTTTTCTTCAACACATTTTATAAATAAACACTTTAAATGATGGTTGTTCTCTGGTCCCAAGGTAGCCAAACTTTCCACAAATCTTCTTGTTGCCTTAGGGATACAGCTCCTGCCAATGACTTAATTTTTTAAAATTAATTTAAAAATAAAAAAATTTTAGGAGGCTCGGGGGATTGAGAGTCAGGTCTAGAAACATCGAGGTCCTAGGTTCAAATCTGGCCCAGACACTGCCTAGCTGGGCAAGTCACTTAACTCCCATTGCCCAGCCCTTACCACTCTTCTGCCTTGGAACCAATCAATACACAGTATTGATTCTAAGGCAGAAGGTAAGGGTTTTACAAAAATAATAATAATAGAAGGTAAGGGTTTTAAAAAATAATAAAAATTAAAATTTTTCAATAAACAAAACTCTATTTTCTTTTTTCCCCCTTCCTTTGCCTGATGGGTAAAAAACTTTTATAATACACATAATTAAGCAAAAAAAATTCTCAATTTGCCAATGATTTGATCTTATTTACTGTTTTATATATATATATATATGTACATATATATATATAATATATATTTTTATTTATTGTCCATTATGCCAAGCTGCTCTCAAATTACTTTTACATAACACAAATAAAACCATTATACTGAAGAATATATATATATGGAAATATATATATATATATACACATATATATTTTGTTTTTAGCCCTTACTTTCTCTTTTAGTATCAGTTCTAAGACTGAAGATCAAAAAGGGATTAAAGTTAAGTGACTTACCCAGGGTCACATAGCTAAGAAGTGTCTGAGGTCAGATTTGAACCTAAGACCTCCTGTCTCCAGGACTAGCATTCTATCCACTGAGCCACCCAGCTATCCCCCAGACAGGAGCTTCTTAAAAACCTAACCCACACTTCAAAGATTGAGACTAAATCTGTAGGCCCAGGCTGAGATATTCAATCTCCCAGTAGCATCCAGCATCACAAATTGAAAGCTGGAAGCTTTACAGGTCATCAGGTCCAGCCCCCTGATTTGATGGTTGCAGAAACTGAGGTTAAAGGACCTGGCCAGGTTTTCCTGACTCCAAGGCCCATGCCTCCTCCATCATACTACACTGCCTGACCATCCCCATGCCTCATTGGAGGATATCAAATGCCAGAGTCACAGACCTGAAGCCCCAGCCCATGCTCCCTGATGAGGCCAGAAGGTCAGGACCAGCAGAGACGTGCTTCACATTTTCTCAAAAAGGCAGGAGGGGGACAGGGGGCAGCTGGGTAGCTCAGTGGATTGAGAGTCAAGCCTAGAGACGGGAGGTCCTGGGTTCAAATCTGGCCTCAGACACTTCCCAGCTGTGTGACTCTGGGCAAGTCACTTGACCCCTATTGCCCACCCTTACCACTCTTCCACCTAGGAGTCAATATACAGAAGTTAAGGGTTAAAAAAAAAAAAAAAAAAAAAAGGCAGGAGGGCAGGGAGAGGGAGAGGGGAAGAGGCACTGAGAAGCTATCACCTGCCCAGGCTCAGGAAGTATGTGTCCAAAGTAAGACTTGAACCCACCTCATTCTAACCCAGGCTAACTCATTATCCATTACGCCAAGCCGCTCTCAAATTACTTTTACATAACACAAATAAAACCATTATACTGAAGATATATTTAAGCTTAGGGAGGCCCAGTGTTAAGGAAACCTTTTGATACAATGGAATTTTTTGCAACCAAACTCTGTTACACCTAAGAACTGGAGAAATCCAATCTAGTCCAGCAAACATTTATTGAACATTTATATAATATGAGGGGCCCCATAGGCCAGTGCTTGGGGCATATGCAGATATTCCTTATCTTATTCTAGTCCAAGAACCATGTAGAAACTTAGGGGGTAGCCAACTTCCTACGCTATGTGATAGAGGGGCTTGTTCTTTGTGATGAATGGGAGGCTTTTTATTGACTTCCAAGCTAGGAGAACTCAAGGGTTACAGATATGAAGCTCAGTGTGAATATAAAAGGGACAATTTACCCATTTCTCACTCCCTGCCTTTTTACTTTAAAGTAGAAGGACCTGGGTTCAAATTTGGCCTTAGACACTTCCTAGCTAGTATGACCCTGGGCAAGTCACTTAACCCCAATAGCCTAGCCCTTACTGCTCTTCTGCCTTGTAGGATGGAAGGTAAGGGAATAAAAAAGGAATGCAACTTGTTATGAATAAAGTTGTTCTATCTCCATCCCCATGAGAAGGCAAGCAATATGATATTGATTGTACATGTGAGAGTCATGTAAAATATATTTCCATGTTAGCTGTGTTGCAAAGGAAGGTGTACACACACCCAGAAAAAAAAAGGCAAAATAAAAATTTTTTAAGTATACTTCAATCTGTCTTCATACTCCATCAGTTCTCTCTCTGGAAGTGAATAGCATTTTTTATCATGAGTCCTTTGAAATTGTCTTGGATCATTGTCTTTCAGAGTTGATCATCCTTAAAAATATCACTGTTACTTTGCACAATGTTTTCCTGGTTCTGTTCACTTCACTTTGCATTCATTCATGTAAGTCTTCCCAGATTTTTCTGAAACTATCCTATTGTCTTTTCTTATAGCAGAATAGTATTTCATCACAATCATCTACCACAACTTGTTTTTGTTTTTTTTTTAAACCCTTGTACTTCGGTGTATTGTCTCATAGGTGGAAGATTGGTAAGGGTGGGCAATGGGGGTCAAGTGACTTGCCCAGGGTCACACAGCTGGGAAGTGGCTGAGGCCAGGTTTGAACCTAGGACCTCCTGTCTCTAGGCCTGACTCTCACTCCACTGAGCTACCCAGCTGCCCCCTACCACAACTTGTTTAGCCATTCTCTAATTGATGAGCATCCCCTCAATTTCTAATTCTTTGTCACCACAAAAAGAACTGTCTTAAGTATTTCTTTTTACATATGGGTCCTTTTCACTCTTCTTTGATCTTTTTGGGATTCAGATCCAGTACTGCTATTGCTGAGTCAAAGGATATGCTTTAGTTTTAGTTTTACAGCCCTTTGGGCACTGTTTTAAATTGCTCTCTAGAATGGTTTATTAGTTATATGACTATAATGTCCAATATGTCTCCTGTGGTTTTCCATCCCTTACTACCAAAAATATTCAAGTGCTGTACATTTGGGAGATTAACTTTTCCTGGGAATAGATCTTCCTTTCTATTATGAAACTAGGGTTTTCTTTATAGCATCTGTCCCATATTTTATGAAGAATGCTTGAAATCACCAAGAGAAGGGAAACAACAAATCTTATAGCAAGTATCTCTGACAAAAGATTCATCTCTCAAATATATAGAGAACAGAGTAAAATTTATGAGAATTCAAAGCATCCCCCAGTTGAAAAATAGTCAAGGGATAGATATGAACAGACATTCTCAGAGGAAAAAATTAAGACTATCCATAGTCATTTGAAAGAATGCTCCAAATCTGCATTGATTAGAGAAATACAAATGAAAACAACTCTGAGATACCACTTCATACCTATCAGATTGCCTAACAAGACTAAAAAAGAAAATGATAAATACTGGAGGAGATGCAGGGAAAATTGGGACTCTAATACATTGTTGGTGGAACTGTGAACTGATACAACAATTCTGGAGAGCAATATGGAACCAGGTTCAAAGGGCCACAAAACTATGTATATCCTTTGACCCAGCAATAGCACTGTTGGGTCTGTATCTCAAAGAGATTAAGGGAAATGAACCTACCTATACCAAAATATTTTTTAGCAGCTCTTTGTGGAGGCAAAGAATTGGAAACAGCAGGGCGTCCATTGCTTTGGGAATGGATGAACATGTTATGGTATATGGTCATAATGGAATACTGTTGTGCCATAAGAAAAGAAGAACAGGATGAGTTGACTTATATGAACTGAGGTAAAGAGAAGTGAGCAGATCCAAGAGAACTGTGTATGCAGTAACAGAAATACTATCTGATGATCAGCAGTGAAGGATTAAACCATTATCAGCAAAGCAAATCTCCAAGATAACCATAAGGGACTCATGATGAAAATGCTCCCCACAGTCAAAAAAGGAAATTTTGGAGTCTGGGCACAGATCAAAGTACACCATCTTTCACTTTATTTCCTCCATGACATTTCTATTATATGTTTGACGTGTGACTTCTATCATGACATGAGCAATATAGAAATATGTATTACATGAAAGTATGGATATAATTTTTATCATATTATTCATCACCTTGGGGTAGGGAAGGTTGGGAGGAAACTTGAATTCTGAAATGTCAAAAAATAATTGTCAAAAATTGTTTCTACATGTAACTGAAAAAATTAAATTAAATAAAAATAAATAAAAAGAATGTTTTCAATCCCATTTTTATAGTTTATAAGTGACTCATCATCTTGAAAGATAATTTTAGAACCAAAGTCTTGGCCTATTTTTTTTTTTTTTTTTTGCACAGAAAGTCATTGTTATCTGAGGAAATATTCTGGCAAATCTGGACTATCTCCAACTCACTTGCTTTTAATGTTGGATCTGTTATTTTCAACCCTTACCCTTTACTTTGTTGGAAAGCAAGTAGGAATAAGCCTGACTTAGCCTCCATCCCTGCACCTTCCAGGGCATGGCCAGGGAAAACCTAGTTGCCTTTTTTCTCAACACTGGCAGCTCCCACCTTATAGGTCCCTCCCACCATTCCAGACAGGACTTGTACTCGAACCTCAAATGAAAATTCTCCTAAATCCAAGATCTTATAACAGGTCTAGAACTCCCTACAATTTGGACATTATTCTATTCATGTAGCTTGGATCACATTTGTAACTGTCCAATTTTAGCTTCTGTAATATAGAAAATGGCAGCATGGAATTCCTGCAAAATACAGGGTCAAGCCTCACCCAGAGTTCTCCTCTGAGCTTCCCTACATGAACCTAATTAAGTTCCTTTTTTTGGGGGGGGGGCGGGCCTTTGCTAATGCTGTATCTGATCTGGAGTATTTCACCTCTTCCTTCTCTGATTTCACTTTTTCCCCAAACCTTAGGTTGTGCTTAAGAGCCCTGCCACCATGCTGCGCTTTCTAAGAGGCCTGGTTAAGTGACTTCTGATTGGCTGAGAGAATACTAAGTTACAACATGAAGAGGTGACTGGAGAACTTTTGAGAGGTAGTTTAGAAAAGCAAGCTCAGACTTTTAAAAAAATTACATTTTATCTTATTTTCAAATCCACCTTCTTTATCTTCCACCTCCTCCCTTACTGAGAAAGCAAGAAAAACAAAACCTCCATTGCAAATATATAGAGTCAAGCAAAACAAACTCCCACATTGGTCACGTTCCCCCATAAAATATGTCCCAATTTGTACTCTGAGTCCATCACCTCTTTATTAGGAGGTGGGTATCATGTTTTACTTTGAGTCATCTGGAGTTGAGTCTTTGAAAGTTGTTTATCTTAACATTGCTATTATTGTTTAAATTCTTCTGGTCTGCTCATTTCACTCTTTATCAGTTCATACAAGTCTTTTCAGGTTTATTGAAATCATCCCTTTCATCATTTTTTTAAAAGCACAATAATATCCCATCATTTTATACTATAACTTGTTCAACCATTACCCAGTTGATGGGTGGGTACTCCCTTAATTCTTTGCTACTGTTAAAAAAAAAAAACCTGCTATAGTTTTGTATATATGGGGTTTCCCTTTTTTTTTTTTTAATGTTTTTGGGGTATAGACCTGGTAGTGGTATTACTAGGCCAAAGGTCATAGTTTAATAGCTTTTGGGACAAACTGTCAGATTGCTTTCCAAAATGACTAGATGAGGTGCATCGATGTACCTATATTTCCTCAACTCTTCTAGGCTGTCATTTTCCTTTTGGTCAGCTTTGCCAATCTGATGGGTATGAGATGGATCCTCAGAGTTGTTTTAATTTGCATTTCTCTAGTTTTTAGTGATTTGGAGCATTTTAGATGGTAATTGATAGCTTGAATCTCCCTCTAAAAAACGGACTATTCATATCCCAATTGGAGAATGGCTTTTATTCTTATAAATAAATTCTTATGTGAATCATTTCCCTATATATCTTAGAAACAAGAACTTTAAAAAAATAAAAGACCTTTATCCGAAAAACTTGCTTCAAAGATTCTTCCCTTCCCCCATTTACCTGCTTCTTTTTAGCTCCTTGGTTTTGCTTGTACAAAAACTTTTTTTTTAATGTAATTAAAACCACTCATTTTTTACCTCCTGTGACCCTTCTTTACCTTTTGTTTAGCCATTAACTTTCCCTCATTCATAGATCTGACAGGCAATTTCTTTCTTGCTTCTCTAATTTATGATTTATGTTTAGTCATATAGTCATTTGGATAAGCTCAAACTTCTGAATGGCAGTCAGATCTCCCTGGAGCTGCAGAAGCTTAAGGGGCAAGTCCTCTACATATCCCTTGGCTTAAGAACTTCCAACTCTGGGAACTGCTCAGATTGTTTCCCTCCCCACTATCCCCAACACGTATAACTAACACGCCTGGGACATCATTCTCTTCTTGCTTGAGTCGGTATTTATATCTTGCTCCCAAGGTGAAGAACTCATTTACTCATATATTCCTTGTTCTACTCTAATTATAGAACTTCTCCATTTTTTTTTTTAAACCCTTACCTTCTGCCTTAGAATCAATACTATGTATTAGTTCTAAGACAGAAGATTGGTAAGGGTAGGCAATGGGGGTCAAGTGACTTGCCCAGAGTCACACAGCTGGGAAGTGTCTGAGGTCAGATTTGAACCTAGGACCTCCCGTCTCTAGGCCTGACTCTCAATCCACTGAGCTACCCAGCTGCCCCCTCCACTTTCAATGTACTTCTTATGCATTAGCTCGCTCTTCCTGGTCTTTTGGGTACCCAGCATTTTATTGGAGTTAAATTATCTATAACAAGCTGTGTGTGTGTGTGTGTGTGTGTGTGTGTATGAAAACTTTTTAATTAACAAAAATGTTTTTTCTCTCTATCTACACATATACATTAACGATGTATATGTGGTATGTGGATATATATAGTATGTATCTCCGTATGTACCCTTCTTGGAGTTCGACACAGAAAGAAGCAAAGCATCCAGCCATGGTCAACAAAGGTGGAAATCAGTCTCCCTTCTGTTAATACTTCCATTAAGTATGAATAATAAAAAAAAAGAAAGTCCTAATTTGTAACCATTGCTGACTCTAAGGTACAAATGCTCATAATGAAAATTTAGCACTCAGCTGGCTAGATCCCAGATCATATCCATGCCTCTTTGAGAGGAGGCCAATATTACACGGCCAACCACATATAGGTGATATTATCTATTATATATATGCATATTATCTATAACACATACATATACACACACATATATCCTCCCTAGCCAAATCTACTTATGCCAGTTAAGTCCCGCCTCTTCTGGAAGTATCCCTGACCACCTGTGTTGGCCTGAATACTGGATTCAGAGGTCTGACAAACGGAGCGTGCTACCACTGGTTTATTTACATAGACTTTATTGAAAGTCAGAGAGAGAGAAGTTAGCAGTCTCTAGACAGCCCTCCAGGGCTGCCGGCCCATCCGCGTGCTTCCACGGGCTTCAGGACCCTTGGGGAGGGGGAGGGGGGTGACCACCAGTGCTGGAAGTTTGTTCTATAGAAGAATTTCTAAAATAACTGAAGAATGTCTTTTTTTTTTTTTTTTTTTTTGTAGAGGGAAGATGGGGTGGGGAATGTTTAGAATAAGGTTCATATCAAAGAGACTTTGGCTGAGCTTAGCCTGATCCAGCTGGTGTTTACTTAGCAGAGTGTTTTCTCCACCCTGGGTTCAAGTACCAGTATTATTCCAAGCTTGGGTAACACAAGCAATCCTGGGGGATTTGTAGTGGTTCTCATTCTGGACCCGCTTCTAGAATGCTGCCTAATCTGTAAAGATCTCTTCTCTCCTTCAAACTCCTATAGATTTACCATCTCCTTCACTTAGTAGTTAACAAAATGGAGAAGACCTCTGCACTGTTATTAAACTTGATTTTTATATTCTCCCATTAGATTAGAAAGGACCTAAGGAAACAGACATTGCTTATCTATCTCCCCACCACAAGGCCTGGAACCAGGAGGGCTGCTAGTGTAAGCAAAGGCCCCACAAATACCACACAACCACTGGCCTTGGCCTTGCACCGCCTGGGGCCTGGGGCAATCACGGAAGCCTCCTTTGCCTCCCTTTCCACATCTGCAAAATGGAGATAACACCTACCTCCTGGGTCAGTCGTGAAGACCAAATTGGGCCATAGAGAGGGCTTATTAATACCTGGCACCCAGGAGGAGCTGTCATTACTGTTGTGATTAGGGTCTTCCATCAGCGGGCCATTTGGGAGGCCCTTCCTTGCAAGGCTAAGCTGCACTGGCCAGACCACGAAAGGGCCTGGAGAATAAGAGGGAAACTACAGGGGGGTATTTCCCTCCAATTCACCCCCTAGGTAGCTTTTCCCTAGTCTTAAGGAATTCATGATCTCCAGAGGCATGGAAGAGATGGTCTCTTTCCCCTGCAGCCAGAGGCAGGCCATTAAATCCCCCAATGTCTCTGTGACTCTTCCTCCTTCCCTCTCTCTTTCCCTCCCTCTCTCTCTTCCTCCCCTTCTTTTCTAGCCAGGCTGGAGGGAGTACAATAGCCTCTATTTTCCCAGAGCCAAATAAAGAGAAAACTAGTTCTTGGCCAACCTTCAGAGCAACAGTGCACCTTAACAAAGATGTGTTTGTGCAGGTGCATGTATGACATACACTACATGAGCATGTATATATAGGAGAGAGACACAGGCAGAAGTCATCCAAAGGAGAGCCATCCGAGCTAGGAAGCACAGGGGAAAGAATGGCGGGCTGGAGATGGGCTGGCCTGGCTTCCAATCTGGCCCCTTCTAGCTGTGTGACCCTGGGCGTGTCACTTAACCACTACTGTTGGGCCCTTGTTGTTCTCCAGCCTTAGAATAGATAAAAGACCAAAGAGACTTAAAAAAAAAAAGCCGGCCCTAGCCTCCAGGCAGCCAGGTAATTAGATGCCCAGGCCCCAGTGGTGGGGAAACTGGGAGAGGGCTGGGAGAGCCCATTCTGGGATGGAACTCTGCAGAAGAGACCTGAATTGGGATCAGGCAAGATTTCACAGGCTTGCCGTCTTGCTCCCCTGAACCTTTTCAGGACGGAGCAGTCTTGCTTCTCCTACCTGAAAGGACAGACTGTGGAACAGAAGGGGTAGGCCAGGTGGGCATTATCTGCATACCTGTGCTGACAGAAGGCTGCCTAGGTCCCGCCCAGGCCTCCTCCCCTCATCCAGCCTTTTCCAGTTTCTCCTGGTGGGGCCCAGCATGGGAAGGAGAGCCAAGGTTATGCCCCTCCAGCTCCTCCCAGCCACTCCCAGGATGACTTCATTCCCTCTCTGAAGTATTTACAGCCCGGGGAGAATCGGATAAAAGCACATCTCCCACCGGGAATCCTGTTAGGTCTGAGCTAATCTCAGCAAAAAGGAGGACCAGCCCAGGATCTAGTCCTTAAGGAGTCCATCCAGGAAAGCCACTGTCCAGGAGGCTTAGACCTGGAAAGGGGCCCCAGAGCCTTGGTTGGTGAAGACATGGCACGTGTGCAGAGCCGGCCCTCGGAGAGCTGCTCCGTTCTCCCTCTTGCCAGCGCTGGAGGACATTTTTGGAATGCCCCACACTTCTGCCCAGCTGCCCAAAGCATGCACTTTCTCCCTCAGCTCTCTCCAGTAGGTAGTGGTAGGTAGCCTGGGCTCACAGACAGCTTGAATATGCTCTCTGGGCACTCTTTAAAGGTTTGTCATGGCCGCCGAGAGGTTCTCTGGGCACAGATTTGGCCAGGTTCACAACTCCCAGACAGGAAAGTTCAGAGCCCTGTATCCACCTAAGAACTGGGTCCAGCCCAACTCATGCCCACCCCCAGCTGCCATTGCTCCTCAGTGGCCTTGTATTTCTGCAGATCTTGACAGACGACTCCACACAGGAGAGCCCCTGACATGCTACAACCCAATTCCAGTCTGGGAACACAGCCCTGCAAGATACCCAAGCTAAAAACTACAAACCGCTTCCTGAGGACTCGCTTTCTGCCAGCTGGCTAAACCCTATCAAAGGGCTAGGAAAATTGGGGCTACTTTCTAGACCCACTGAATCAAGTTCTTTTGGTATCCTAAAGGTTGTTATGTTCGGAACCTCAGAATCCAAAATGGAGGCCTGAAAGAGCTGAAATAGGGCATCTGGAAATAGCAGCTCAGGATGAAGTAGGATGTAGGGAATGATTCTGGCCTTGGCTCTGGAGAAGATATCTGTTTTGGTGGGCTCCTGAAAGGTACCCTAGAAAGAGGAATGACTAGTCTTTAAGACAGCCTCCTGAGGGAAATGAGGATATGCACGGAGCTTGGACATGGAGCTGTGGGGCCCAGAATCTGGCCGCACAAAAAGGAGATCCACAAGCTGGGTAATGTCCAGGGGAAGGGGACCCTCATGGTAAGGAAACTTGAAACCATGAAGGCTGAGGATAGTCAACCTGGAGAAGATGTAGGGAGGACCTGCATTCAAGTATTTGAAAAACTATCACTTGGAATTGGGATTCACTTGGCCTTCAGAAGGCAGAACTAAAATAAACAGAAATGTCAGATTTCAGCTCAACACAAAGAAAAACAACCTAACAAATAGAAATGGGCAAAAATGGTATGGGTGGCTGCCAGGTTTCCCATTACTGAAGATCTTCAGGGAAAGCCTGGGAAACCCCTCACTGGGAATACTGCCAGGGGATTGGATGAGATGAGCTTGGTGGGGAAATGGCAGGGGCCTTGGACTAGATGACCTTGTCCACAGGAAGACTGGATGATCTTATAAGAACTCTGTAGCACAGTAGGGTAATCAGAAGACAGAATGTTCTCTTAAGGGAGGGCAGGGGGCAGCTAGATGGATAGAGCCAGGCCTGGAGATGGGAGGTCCTGGGATCCTATCTGGCCTCATACACTTCCTAGCTGTGTGACCCTGAACAAGTCACTAAATCCCCATAGCCTAGCCCTTATTGCTCTTTTGCTTTAAAATCAATATGTTGATTCTAAGAAGGTAAGGGTTTAAGGGGAAAAAAAAGTAGTATAGGAGGATGGGATTACTCTTTTATAACTCTAGGAAGACCCTTTGAATGCTAGGCCCATGCCTGATGGAAAGAACTCTAGATTTGGAGTCTGACAACCTGAGTTCAAATCCCAATTTGGTCACTTTGATGTGACTGAAAAGACAACCTCTCTGATGCAGTTCCCTCTTTGGTAAAACGATTGGACTAAATGGTTTCTCCAAGGTTCCTTGCAGCTCAGAAGCTATGATGCAATCATCACCGGGCTCACTGCTTATCAGGGGATGTACCTTAACCCCACTGGAGAACGTGAAGCCCCTCCCCCCCATAGAGGATGAAACTGCCTCCCATTTACTCCCTCAGCTGATATGTGTAGAATGTGTTGTCACTGCTTCACTGAGGACTTGTTCAAACCAAAATTTTATATTTAAAATTTATCAACTTTTTTCATAAACCTTCATTTTTCATCATTTCTTCCAAATAGTACCATTTTGTGGTTTTTTCCCCCTTGGGGCATGAGAGTGACAGTCACAGCTCCTGCAGACACTGCAGGGTAGGAGGGAATCGGTGTGGATCCAGAGCAATTCCTCTCTCATCATGGGAAGAGGGGGCTGCTGCAGCCCACACTGGACGAAACACGGCCACAGATGAGGCCGGGACTGAGATCAGGCAAGTTTTCACAGGATTGCTGCCTGTTCCTCTGAACCTTTTCAAAACCGACCAATTGTGCTCATCTCACCTCTCTAAAACCAGCAGAACCCAGAACACTGCAGCTCCCAAGCACATAGCAGCAGCCCCAGCCAAGGGCAGATATGATAGGGACAAAGGACCAGACCACCAAGAGAACATGAGAGAAGAGAAGAGAACCAAGACTTGCAGGGACTAGGAATCCCCTTGTCCACAGAACAAGCCCAACTCCCTGTGTGAAATCTGGAATGTGTTGGCTAAGAGCAAAGCTTCCACTCAAAAGTCCCAATTCCCCAAACACTTGCCCTCTCCTCCTATGCCAGGCAGGCCTGCTCCATTTGGGGTCTATTTCAGGACCCTTCTAAGCTAGGGCAGTGCTGGGATTATGGAGAGGGCGGGACCCCATAATACCAGAGAGGGAGTTTGGGGACGTGTTTTACTTGATACTGAACACAAACAGCATGCCAACAACTCACATACACATCTGTGCACAAACACACAGCTCAGAACTTCTGCCAACTCACTCCCCTATCCTGAGGTTCCTTCCCCTTCCTGGGTAGCACCCCCAGAGGCTTTGTGATTTCTCTAAGGCAGGTCAAGCCAAAAACAGCAGCCAAGGATGCCCAGTGGCAGGAGCCTTCCCCTGAGATCTGTCTCCTCACTGGAGGAGTCTCATCACATGAAGGGAGAGAGGGAATGTGTTCTTAAAGATATATCTAATGTACAGGCCTTAGTTAGCCTGGGGATCTAACTCACACAAAGAAAGTGTCTCCTAGTGTGGGGTATGACTGCCAGCTGTGGCTGCAGTCTGCCTAGTCCCCACTCACGTCATCTCCCTTTGGTTCTATAGGAGTTCTTAGGGCGGAGTTGCCCACTTTAGCTCTTCACTGAGGCCCGGGGCCCTGAAAGCCTGCTGACCTCAGCTTTAGCAAGAGATCATGGCTAGAGAAAGACAGAGAAAGAGATACAACCACAAAAATAGCCAAAGAGAAGACAGAAAAAGTAGCACCCACTACTTTGTATTGTGTTATCCTTAATTTTTAAGTGTGTGGATTTTGCTCATAATACTGAATGTGTTATTGTGTACTCTGTATCTTATTCTGAATGTCGGTTATCAATCTGTGTGTAAACTGGTAGCCATGAATGGAATAGAGAGTCTAGGAAAAAACAATATATAACTATATAACAAGAGAGGCACAAGATTGGACCTGGGCAGGGCTGGGGCTCTAAGACCAAGGCTTCTGGTTCCAGAGCGTAGGAAGGAACCCAGGGGAAACCTCTGGGTTCTGGGTTCTATCAAGTGGCCCAGGATCCTGAGGTCCCACGTTCTAATGTATAGCACAGGCCACAGGGAGGGATCCAGGTTCAAGAGCGAGGCTCGAAGGCCCCAGGCTTCCAAGGCTCTAGAGGGAGCAGAAGGGCCCTGTCTCATGCCTCTTAGGCCTGCGCTCACCCTGGATGAGGACTCCTGGGGTTGACGGATAGCGAGAATTGTAGGAATCTTCAACATAGTATGCAGCTGGCCCTGGGGTATGAGCTATAAGGAGGAGGAGAGCTAAGTAAAGATACCAGAAGTCCAAGCCCCACAACTTGGAACTCCACCACCCCCTGATTAGGCCCTGGAGACCTTCTTTCCCCATCCATGCTCCTACTTTTGGTCTCCAGAGATCCCAATTCTCCTAAAGTCTTCATCTTCCTTGTGAGTCCCAGAGATTCTTCTCTGGACCCAGAGACTCCAATCTTCCTTCCAGAACCTTAAAGCCTCATTTCCCATTTTTATTTCTGCCTCAGAGACCCTCTCTACCTATCCCCACTTCGTTACCACCTCCTCCCCAAGATTCTAATTCTCAGCTTCTTTTCTAGATCTCTAAAACTCCCCTCCCCTCCCCTCGTTCCCAGATACTTCGTTACTCTTACTTGACTCCTAAGATCCTCCCCAGACTAATGGTTCCTCATCCCAAGGACGGCACTGCATGCCCTTTCCAGTCCCATGTCTTACCAGGACTGATCCAAGTGTTCAGAGCCTGGGCCCGACTCATAGAGAAGGCAGGAGAGCGAGTACCCTTCAGCTGAAAGCCTGGGACAACGTTGTAGGTATTGGGGCTGGGTCGCATTTCCTCTGTGGAATTGGAAGTGTAAAAGAGCAGCCTGCAGACAGCAGCATCAAGCTAGGAGATCTCCTTCCCTCCTACCCCGCCCCCCAGCCCAGAACGACTGTGGGGTGCTATGGGGAGTAGCCAGGGCTGCACTTACTAGCCTTGGAGACCAGCCTCCTGTGGCCAAAGGTGAAGGCAGGAAAGCTGGGCCGGCTGGGCTGCTGGGGCCCCAGGCTGCAGGGCTGCGTGTAGTGGAACGGGGATGGCCACTGCAGGGGGGATCAGAGAGGAGACAGTCAGCACACCGGAGCCTGAAGCCCTGCACCACCACCTCTCCCTCCACCTGTCTCACTACGGCACCAGGGAACATCCCACACCGTTGGGCCCACGCACATACTGCCGAGAATCCTTCCCGTCTGGTTTAGGAACTAGGCCAAGGTGTGGGGGAGTGAGCCCATCAATCTGAGTGCAGTCATGGGACAAAGCAAAGGCTAGAGGCTGGGCCAGGGTAGAGCCGGGGGGCTGGAGGCCAGGTCTGAGGGGGTCCAAGAAAGTCCTGTGTACCTTCTTCTCCCGGAGGAAGTCTGCCTTCTGTGTGAAAGGGCTTTCACTCTGGAACCAGGCAGTTTGCCATGCCCTGCGGCCACCACCATCTGCAGGGCATGTTGGGAGTCAAGAGGGTCCCAGGGAGAGAAAAGGGGACCGGAGGCTTGGGCCTCCTGGGGGTGGGGGAGGAAAATCAGGGATGGGGGTAAGCAGGCAAGCCTGAATTTAAGAGGGTACCAAATGGGATCCACACAGGACTGGAGAGTGGTAAAGGGTGAAGGCTGGAAGGGTTAGGGCAAGGCTCCTCAGACAGATGTGAATACTGGCTCTATAGAATCTAGAAGTCAGAGCGAGGCATCTCTCACCCTTTTCCTTAGGCCCAGCAAGCTGGGGGCTGCCCATCCGAGCTGAGACCAGGAAGGGCCACAGGGACAGGAACAATCTAAACCTTTGAACAGGCCAAGAGGTCAGTACTGTGCACAGAGGCAGGGATGGGAGAGAGTTGCTCCTTCCCACACTGAGGGCTCTGTGGGACTGACAGTTTGCCATCGTGGGTGACCTGGCTAGAGGACTTTGGGAGGGGTGGGAAGAAAGGGGGCATCCTCTTGGCATCAGGAGTAGTCACTGTAAGCTCCTACTCAGTGGGCCTCCCCAAAGAGCAAGAGGTAATCAGGGCACAGAGCTATATCTTGATTGGGAAAGGAAGAAAACCATCATGAATGGGCCAGCAACCGTTCCACTCCAACCAACTTTCACATCTCAGGGAAGACTCTGTCCCTCTGCCACTCTCCTGCCTTGAGCTGAAGACATTACCCATCATCAGGACATGCCCAATATTCTGTCATGGACAGAGGTGGTGGTGGTGCTGGTGGTGGTGGTGTGAAGAATATATCTCTTCCCACTCCTATTCTTCTGAGGCCCCTGGATATAGCAAATACTAGCTAGTATCTAGTTCAAGCAAAATTGGTTGAAGTAGGAAACCTCTATAGACTCTTTCCTGGAATTCATAGCTAAAAAAAAATCATCTCCAGGACCAGCTAGATGGCTTAGTGGAGTGAGAGCCAGGCCTAGGGATGGGAGGTCCTAGATTCAAATCTGGTCTCAGATACTTCCTAGCTTGGGTGACCCTGGGAAGTCACTTAATCCCCAATGCCTGCCCCTTATTATTCTTCTGCTTTGGAACCAATACATAGTATTGATTCTAAGATGGAAAGTAAGGTTTAAAAAACAAAACAGTCTCCCTTTTTTGTTTCTCTCTTCTTTCTTTCTACCCACTCCTTGCAACTTGACTTCCAAGCTTAACCAGCACTGCAAATGAAACTATTCTCTCCAAGGCTACCACCAAACAAGAATTAGTATTTTTTCTCAGTCCTTATCCTTCTTGACCTCCCTACAATTTTTGACAGTATTGACCACTAATTTCCTCTCCTACTCACCTCTAGATGCTCCACTATTCTCTTTCCTGATTCTTCTCTAACCTAGTTGACCATTCCTTAATAGTCTCATCTACTCCCCAAGATACACCCCAAGGCTCTGCCCAGGGACTTCTCCCTACACATTGACTCCCATAGGCTCAATTGTTAATTTTTGCAGATTATTCTCAGAGGAATCTATCTGTCCCTGAGTCCCATATCTCCACACTGTTCCACAAATTTTACATGTTCACAAAGGAACTTGGCTTCCATAACTATCTACCCCTCCACAATTCTCATTTGAGGTTAAGGGTCCTTTACCATGCCAGCTTCACAACCTTGGCATCGTCTTCCTTCTACTCCTCAGTCTCTTTCATGTTGCCATATCCAATCAGTTGCCCAGTCTTGTTGATCAGTAGCATTCCCTGAATCATTTCTCTTCTCTCTACTCTCATGCTCACCACACTAGTATAGGTTTTTATCTCCTCTTGTCTGGGTTGTAGCAGTCTCTTCAATGAACTCCCTGGCTTCCAGTCTTTTCCCTCTCCTATCCAGTTGTCGAATAACCTGCCTGAAGCACATATCTCACTGTGTCCTTCTATAATTGAACAACCTTCAATGGTTCCAATTGGAACCTCTAAAGTACAAACTTAATAAAAGCTTGCCATTTATAGCTCTTCACATGATGTAGCTTCAGCTTATTTTGCTAGTTTATTGACCACTATAATCTCGTCTCAGTCAAACATGCCTTCCTTCTATTGATACTCCATTTCCCACCTCTGGGGTCTTTGCCCAGGTTATTCCCTGGATCTGGAATGCAATTGCTCCTTACCAGCTCTTCTAAGGACCTTTAGCTTCCTCTGAATCTCACTCATGTACTACCCTATGGGCAACCTTTCCTGACCATCTCCCTAGTTGTTGTTGTTCTCTTTCCCTCTTCTTATTACTGAATAAATACTATCTCTTTACATATTGTATCCTTCAAGGAAAATGCAAGTTTTTGAAGTCAGGGAATGTATTTCATTTTATATTAGCATCACTGGTGCCCAGTAAAGTGTCTTGCATAAAGTTAGGCAATCAAGAAATGCATATTTGATTGGACTGGAAGTTGCCAGATGATAAACACAGGACTGAACACCTTTTCTCCTCCTGGACACAGTGTCATTTGTCTACACTACTCTCCCCTTCCACTGAGGGCACAACTTTTTTGCCTCTTTCCTATAGGTACAAAAAGTTCAAAGGTGAGAGCAGTTATATCCCAAGATGGGGGAATTGCTCAGGAGAGGACAATGTGCTGGGAATGGGGCAGGGGAAGTCATACCCCGGGGAGGTGTCTTGCAGCGAATGCTGTATTGGGGATGTGGTGAAGACTCTCGGATGCTCACGTCAGGTACAGAGTACTGGGTTGGCCCTGGGGTATCCATGTCTATCAGGATCGGGGGTCGTCTTTCAAAGCCTAGGCATAAGAGACAGAATTGAGTTCCTGAGGAGCTGTGCCACTGCCCCCTTCCCCCAACCTTGAAATAGTCTCAGACCTACCTACATCCCACATGGCTCTGCATTTACTGAAGTCTTTTACATTTCTGATTCGAAGAAGTTCTGGATCCTGCACCAGGGTGACTCCTCCCATACGGAGATTTTGAAGATTCTGGGGTGCTGGAAGCTTTGCAGATTCCCACTTGTCTAGAGTTAGGGGGCGCGAGGGATGACCCCGAGCCAATTTCCTCCTGTCCAAGGGACAGGGATAGATAATGCATAACACAGAACTTTAGGGATTCAACATTCATAATTATGCCAATCCCTTTCTCTCTGAGTGCCATTCCCCTATCCTACTCCTACCTGGAGAGTATCACTCCCTAATCCTATCCTAGCCCTAACCATACATCCCTTAAAATGGTCTATAAATATGTATTATTAATTCTATCTTCATCTCCATCCTCTTTCCAACTCCAATCATATCCCATTGTAGTTTCCATATCCAACCATTCCTTATTTCATTCCCATTCTTCCATCTTCATCCCCATCCTATATGATTCCCTAATTTCATTTCCATCACATCTCTATTATCATCCTTATCTCTTTTCTCAAACCTATTCTCCACTCCTCTTTTGGTTCTTGATTCCTCATCTCTTAATATATCTCTTAATTCCATACCACCTTCCTAACGGCTCTCAACCTTCCAAATCTGAGGCCAGTTACCCGCTAGGGGGTGTTGGCTGCCTTGTCTGTATACCACCATGGGTCCAATGTTGGCCTCCATTCATATAAAAATTTGCCAAAAACTTCACAGCCTTCTGATCAAAATTCATCTTTTTCTGATCTAAATACGTGCGCTCTGTTGGCTTATCTAGACTTTTCCCAAGTCAGATATCATCGTCTTGTCACAAAGGTCCCCTTATTGTTGCCATGGTGAAGAATGGGGAAAAGGTGTTCTAGTTCTGAAGAGAATGAGATGGAGAGGAAGGGACTGGATGTAGATCTGAAGACAGAGCTGAATGATCCAAATTACAGCCCACTTTTCTCACCACTACGTTTTTTCCAGCTCAGGAGTATCAATAGGGTCTCAAAATTGCCTAAAGGACTGTAGCCTACTTCCAAGGCTCATGATCCTGTGAATGAGGGTTAAGAAAGTCCTCATAATGAGTTCACTTCTTCCCATCCCAATATTCATTAACTGTTTTTTCCTCTCTGTTTATTTTGCTTCCTTGTTCACTCACTTCCCATTTTCTGCAGCCCTGGATTCCTAAATCCTCAAACTCCTTGGCTGACGTTAGAAAATTTGGTCAGGGTCTACAACCTTCTCTCTCTCTAAAGGAGAGTCTCTGGAAGACTTGAGGACTCAGTAGATTAGGTAATTGGGATAGAGGGGAGAGAAAAGAGAAAAGAAAAAAGAAGTACCAGGCAACATTTTTAGAGCCCTTGGTGATACCCCACTCTACCCCCTATCTAAGGATCTATTATATGTTCCTAATTTCCCTTTTGTCCCTCAAAACACATGGAACTTTCTATCAATTGAGGACAATCTCAACCAATATATTTCACTGGTTCAGAGACTGTCTCTGTATTAATGACTCCTCTTGCTCTTTGGCCCTTCTTCTTGACCTATATGTATCAGGATTTCCTTTGAACAGCAGAATTATTAAAAAGGAAACATACATACCTCACTGACATCATCATCGGGCAGAATCAGAAGGATCTAGAGACAAAAATTCACTCAATGTTCAACAAAGCTGGGATGGAGCAGGGGAAGCACAGGGAACTTGGGCAGCTTAACGAGATTGAGAAACTGAGTGCCTGTCTAGTGTTATAGACAGCTACCATGTGGGAGAAGGAAAAGAAGATATGATTTTTTGTCTACTGGGGGCTCAAAGTCTAATTACAGCAACATTAAATCTAGAGATATATGGACCAGTTCCCTTAAGAGATGTGGAAACTGAAACCCAGAGAAATGATTTACCTAAAGTCATCAGTGTAAGTATCAGAGTTGAGATTTGAGTCCATAAGCCAACTGCAAATGTAGTGCTCTTGCAATAATAGCAAGATTTTTGCCAACACCACAATGGGAAACACAAAATAATTCAAGATGCTTCACAGTATATAGTAGTGCTAGAGAAGGTTCAGAAAAGGGAGAGTTAAGAATAGGGCAGAACCATCAGGGAAGACTTCTTGGAAGAAGAATGAATGACTTTGTGCTATGGAAGATTATCCCTAACCACAAAATTGAAATCACTGACTGATAAATAGAAATAAATGTCATCTAATAAGGTAGTAAAATTTTCCACTAGTCAAAGGCCTTGGGTTTAAGATAGAAACCACATGGAAATTGACCAAACAAGATGGAGGGATGGGGAGGGTGCATGGGGGCCAGGAGGATAGGGGTTCTTTTACCATTCACCCTCCCAACAAAGTGACAGTGAGATGTGTGATCCCTAGGTCTGGTGCAAGTTTTGAGTTTTCAGGTGGTCATCGAATCCTGAGGGCTTTAGAGACTAAGACAACCTAGGGAGGCATAAAGGCTAAACCAACACACAGAAATCTGGAGTGGATAAAAAGGAGGAAGCAGGCTTGCTGGGGTTGTTCTAGACTTGGTACCATCTCTTCACAATGGTTGCCCAGGTAACAATCTCCTTTGAGCAAAGGGGTCTGATGTCCTGGCCAGGCTGAGCCCAGTTGAGGAGGTGCTGGGGTTGTAATGATAGCAGCTAAGGGTCACAGCCTCTTCACACCGGAGCCACACTATATTCCTGGGTGAGAATGCTTATGAAGGCTCCTGTTTAGGAACTGGAGTTAATGGCAGGAGGTTTAGGAGTTTAGAGTTTGGGGAACTGGGGCATCATGGGCCAAGGAAATGGCAAGTGGGAAGACTAGGAAATTCGGATTAGGAAGAAGAAAAGACTAGAGGGAAGGTGTCAGAAACCAGGTGATAAGCAAATTAATAGAGAGGGAAACTAGACCATCAGGTAGAGGAATGATATGGCTGAGGGGCTGTGGAGAAGGTTCTGGGGAGAAACACACATAGTAATTTCACCCTGCCTTCTCTAATTCACTTCCATCTCCTTCCCCCTGATTTACAATCTGCCCCAGTGTCTTCAAAAGGATGAAAAAGATTCTTGTATTGACTCTGTTCTCCCAGATCTGGAATCCTGTATTTTTTTGTTGTTCAGTCATGTCAGTCCTGTAGGACTCTTCATGACCCCATTTGGTGTTTTTTTGGACAAAGATACTAGAGTGATTTGCTATTTTTCTTTCTCTAGCTCATTTTACAGATGGAGGAACTGAGGCAAACAGGGTTAAGTGACTTGCCCAGGGTCACACAGCTAATATCTGATGCCAGATTTGAACTCAGGAAGATGAGTCTTCCTGACTCCAGACCATGCACTTTAAATCTCACTGCACCACCTAGCTGCTGCAACACGCATGTCTAAGGACTTTCAAATCTGAATTTGGTACACTCAGCAAGATTTTGGCCATCTACCCTTAGGGCAAGGCCATCATCTCTTTGTCTCCACTAGCCAACATGACTGCATTCCCCATTGCCTGATCCACCAGGTATTTCTGCTCCTTTCTCTGACTTCAACTCATTACCTCTAGCTATGCCGGCTTCTACCCGCAACTACGATACCAGGTGGGATACACTTATGGCCGAACCACTGCAAAGATACTGACAGATCCAACAGTGAATAAAAGCCCATGTTCTGTGTTGGCACCTATCAGTAAACCCAAGTTTATTGAAGATTTTAGCCATGATAAAACATCCCATGCACAATGGATGGATGAGAACCAGCCCCATTTCCCTCATTACTCAGGTGAGAAGCCAAGGCATGTACCTCCTTCACTTTTCTATGTCCAACTCAGGGACTCTCCCCCATTCATATTTTTTACCTCCTTATCCGCCCAGGATTCCAGCCTTTTAAGGACTTTGAGATCAGAGGACACTATATACCCTGTGAGACGGATCAACATGGAATAACCATGCCAGAAAGCAATCAATATGCGCTTCCATCAGACACAGTTGGTGAAACCATGCCCTACCCGCCTCACCCACCATGTCCACCAGGCAGGAAAGCCAATGAACCTGAAGTTGGGCATCCAGGTTTGCGGCTGGCATATGGAAAGGAAGGGTGGAAAACCTCACCCCCTCTTCAAAAGGATGCTGAAGTTCCTGGATTTACTCAGGTACATAGAGGGTTCCCTGTCAGTATTCAATTGAACCCATCCCTCTCCAGAGATCCAGAATGTAGGCTGGGGGAAGGGGAATGGGAAGGAGGTGGAGAATATGGCTCTTCAGCCAGGCTAAGGGGGTGACTCTAATTTCACCTTCCTTTTTCTAGCAGTACCATTTCCGGAGAGATGTGTATGCTCCTCAGCCACCCCAGCCAGAGACACTAGATATCGGCAGGTTTGAGAAGCTTCCCAAGCTAGACAAGCCCAACCTGATCCAGCACAAAGCCATCTCGGGTGGGTGGCTGGAGCCTCGAAGCCATGCCTGGGTCCCAATCCTGGTTCTGCCATGAACTTGCTGAGACTTTTTGGGCAAGTCCCTTCACCAATCTGGACCTCAAGAGTCTTACCTGTAAAATGAGGCATTAGATTATCTGATCTTTAAAGTCCTTTCTGAGTCTGATACACTGATTTTAAACTAAAATTTTTTCTCTCTTAGCCTTCATTCCTTCAGATGCAGCCTTGCCTCCACACTGCCCATTGCTCTTGTGCCCTCTGAGTTTCTGCTATCAGAGGTGGATATGAGAGGGACACCAAAGGCCTTGGAACAGGCCAGATGTTTAGGTCCCAGCTACCCTCCCTCTCACACTAGAGACAGACAAGACACAACGTCCAGTCTGTCATACTGATGATGACATATTACTTTGGCTCCATGGAAATCTAGAGTTCAAAACTATGCCTGTGGATGAAGGGGAGAGATGACTCAAAAAGGAAGATTAAAGTGATGCTGAAGGAGGCTAAGCCCTGACTGCTGGTGATGTGGTCGTCCTTTCATGCCTGCTTGCTGGACTGGCTCCCAGATGTCACAACACTGCACCCTGCTTACTCACAAGCCTTGGACAGCTATGTTGACACTCAGACCCTTAACGAAAAATGTACCTTTCTTTCTGTTCATGTCCCAAGAGGCCAACGGTGTGATGCAGGGAAAAGCAACACCCAAACAAAACTTTCCACTTGTGTTTCTTCCATACATGTCCATACCATTCTATCAGATAGCACTGGGGCATATGGACAGTAAAACTACCCCTACAGCATTTTGCAGCTTACACATCTTCACACGCATTTCCTCCTCACAACAAGCCTGTGAGGTGAACTGGTGGGATTACTCCAATTTTACAGCTGAGGAAACTGAGGCTCAGACAATCTAAATGACTTGCCCAAGGTCATTCAGCTAAGCAAATGACAAAGCCAGGACCCATACCCAAGCCTCCTGACTCTTAGTTAACAAGCAATTATTAAAGACACTTTATGTGCTAGGCATTGGGCTAAGTGCTTAGGGATACAAAGAACGGTGGGGAAAAAAATAATTCCAGTGCTCCTTCCACTTCATGGTCACAGAAAGGGAGTACCAATGGGTCAAGAACTATAAGGTAGGGTACAGCTAGTAGGAAACAAATGACACACAGAATTTCAATCCCATAAGCAGGTTAAAAGATGTTCCAGACACAAATCATGTAACCATGGAAAAATATTCTAAATTAACCAATTAAATAAATAAATGAAAAAGATGTGCTAGGCAGTTTCAAAAGTGAAGTTAGGGTTTCCTGCTGGATATTCCCTGGAATAGTGACATTGTCTCTTCTGCTCTACTCAGGATACGCTGGATTCGTACCACGATTTACTTGGGTGATGGGAGTCAATTATCGAGATGGTGTCCAGCAGGCAATGGACGAATTTGATAAAAGCCAGGTAAAAATTAGATACGTTTTAAGTCACTGAGTTCCTTCATACAGAGCTACTCTGTTAAATGAGGTGGTAAGTCTCATTGCAGTGTTCCCTACTGGGGCTGCTAGCAGCTAAGGACTGAAGATAATCACAAAACAAAGGGAAAAATTGCCCAAGCCAAAAGCAAACAGCCTTGAAGGGTGACAAGGGACTGCAAGTGCATTTCCCTCTAGCCCCTAAACTCCCTGCTGGCCTCCTCATGAGAAAGAACATAATTACACACATCTAAAATCTTTCTTTCCCCTTCTCATTGCTTCAGTTCTACCCAGTGCCACAATTGTGAGGTTACCACTCTCCTCAGGTACTTTATTTTTTTTAACCCTTATCTTCTATCTTAGAATTGATATTGGGTACCAGAGGCAGAAGAGAGGTAAGAGATAGCTAGGCAAGTGGGGTCAGGTGACTTACCCAGGGTCACATAGCTAGGAAGTATCTGAGGCCAGATTTGAACTTAGGAATTCCCATCTCTAGCTGACTCTCTATCCACTGAGCCACCTACCTGCCCCTTAGAGACTTTTTAAAGCACTGGCTTCATGAAGGAAGCACACAAAATCTGGGAGAGAAAGGATTACTTTAAATGGAAAATGGTACTAAAAATTCTGCCATTCGTCTTCTTATTTCCTGTTCCTCATGGATAAGCCAGGAGCTAGAGTAACAGATTTAAGCTGCCTTAGAAGACCCTAAAAACAAGGTATAAGTTTGAAAAGCCTTAATTTCTCAGCTCTTGAGGCAGAAAGGCCCTTCCTCCCTCTCTCCCACCCTACCATGAATTTAAGAAGCAGTATTAAGTTGAGGTAAAAGCCTCTTCTGAAATGTTAGTATTGCAAAAGCTGCACTAGTCCAGGAGTCACCGCTATTGCTTGATCTCTCAATGCTCCCATAGAAAGCAGGGAGCTGAAAAACTTCAGAACTGTGACAGCCCAGCCAAACACTGTTAAGAACTAGAAGAGAAGGAAAGGTAGTGCTATTTGGAATTGAGGAAAGAAAGAGCATTAAAGCCTGGAGGGGAGCCCTGGGTAAAATTCACTGACCACTTTACAGCTTCCCTGTCAGGTCAGGTTGGTGGAATATGGCCTGTACCAGGCAGTTTGGGTGGCTGGGACACCCAGAGACCCATACAGAAGGGCATAAGTATTATTAGACTACATGTTTCACATCACTGCCTCTTCCTGCTCCCCCCCCCCCCCCCCCAAGATTTCAATCCCTATGGCATAGGGAAGTTCTGTCCCAATTCATTCACCTGGTGGGGAGGTCTGCCAACCTGTACTCTCTTTTACATTATTCCCACCATCCTTCCTTTTCTAGATGCTAGGGGAGTATTGTGCTTCCTCAATGGCACCCAAACAGAAACCCAATTCTTACAGGCCTTGTAGCATCTGACACCTTCAGGTACCTGGTGCTCACTAACAAGTCCTGAGCACCACTCTTGATCTTCCTCCCATTTGGCAGGACAGTGAGATTATTCCAACCTGATAAACATCAATGTACTGAAGCCAAAATGGGGGAGAGCATTCCACAGGCTGCTTTTAGTAGTTTCCTCAGTGATAGGAATCTGGCACCAACAGGGCCTTGGAGTAAAAAGAAATGTTAATGTCAAGTTATCATTTATACAAAGGCAGGAAATACAATTTCTCAAAGGGCAGGCAAGTTAAGTTTAATTCAATATGTTGGCTTTCTTCAATAGTTACTAATGAGCCAAAAAAACTCTGCATTTGCAAGTAACAAAGAATATTTTCCCAGTTTCTAATAAGAAATCCCGTTTACGCTTTGGGAGAGAGACTACCAAGACAACACTGGCCAGACACCAAAGTTTACCACAGTCAAGGCCTGATACCTTTCTACACAGGATTCATACCAAGTATGTAAGTCGTACCTAAGTGACAAGTATTTTGAGAAAAATATGCCATAAATAGGATTAAGAGCCAGACTTTGTGCCTAATTAGTCGTTTTAAAATATCAAATGTAGTAGAATTGTGCGTCGGCTAAGGGGGACTGGGGGAGTTTGAGGGAGAGGGAAAGAACATGAAACATATGTAACTAGGGGAAAATATTCAAAATAAAAATAAAAAAAAATATCAAAACCAACCCATGGAGTAAAGGGAAATTATAATCCAGGAACTTCAAACATTACTGGACCCATTTTTAAAAATCATTCTTTATCAGAGCCCCAGTCCAGCCTAGGGTCTCCTTTGCCCTCCCTTCTAGGGAAACAAAACTTTCAACACACCTTTGTGTATTTGCACTGATCCTCCTAAAAAAATGCCATGGTTTAGGTTCTCCTACAGGGACAAAAAGTTTTGTTTACGTACATTAAATACCTGACTTATTAAAATTTTTAATATTTAAAAAAACTAAATGCTAATAAAAAATGTGGCATTACTTAGGTAGCTTTGTCACTAATAATTACAGATTTAGGTTTAGCAGAAAGTAATCCTTATAACTCAAGTCTGGGAACCACTAATAGTTTTTTCCAGTGTCAATAACAAGAGTTAAGAGGAAGGTACAACCTTCAGGTAAAAAGTCCTCCTGTGGCCAACAAATGTAGGGCACACTTAAAACTATAATCCAGATATAAACTATGGCATTGGTTTTAGTATGGTAAAATCTAAAAGGAAATATCCTGCAAGTTAATTAAGGTCCATGGCAACCTTAAAGCCATAAAGTATGGTATAAACTTTAAGAACAAGGATTTTTTAAATCTTCAAAGAAACTCAAGGTAACTCTTAGTTCTTATTAGCAAAAAGCTTATTTACCACTAATAAACTTTCAGTATCTTCCCTTAAGGGAAAGCAGCCATTTTAACAGGGAAACTCCCAGGCAATTAAAACACAGAGAAACTCATTTTGTTCTAGGAAGTCTGACATTTAGCCAGTTTCCTCAGTTCTTGTTCTCTTTTACAGCTTTAAGACATACTTATGGTTTAACATTTGGCAGTAGTACTCGTAAGGCTTACCAAAAAGAACAGAAGAGACGGAACAATGCACTATGAAAAATGCTTTAATGGTGTTATCTGTACAGCATTTGATGTCAAAGAACAGGAAAACAGCAAGTGCAGAACGCAGCGAGACATGAACATCAGAAAAACAAGTTTGTGAGTGAATAAAAAGAGTTCATACAGCTTTCAACATAATTTACAGAGTAACTGATGCACAGCTTTATGCCACCTCCTCTTCAGCCTCCTCCTCAAATTCTCCCTCCTCCTCAGCTGTGGCATCCTGATACTGCTGATACTCAGAAACCAAATCATTCATGTTGCTTTCTGCTTCAGTGAATTCCATTTCATCCATGCCCTCTCCAGTATACCAGTGTAAGAAAGCCTTTCTGCGAAACATGGCTGTAAACTGCTCAGAAATGCGCTTAAAGAGCTCTTGGATGGCAGTACTGTTACCAATGAAGGTGGCAGACATTTTCAGGCCCCGGGGTGGGATGTCACAAACGGCTGTTTTCACATTGTTGGGGATCCATTCAACAAAGTAACTGCTGTTCTTGTTTTGAACATTGAGCATTTGCTCATCTACCTCCTTCATGGACATACGGCCTCTGAACACGGCTGCTACTGTAAGATAGCGCCCATGCCGAGGGTCACAAGCAGCCATCATGTTCTTTGCATCAAACATCTGCTGGGTGAGCTCTGGCACAGTTAAAGCACGGTACTGCTGGCTACCACGGCTAGTCAGTGGAGCAAAGCCAGGCATAAAGAAGTGCAGACGGGGAAAGGGGACCATGTTCACTGCCAGCTTACGCAAGTCAGCGTTAAGCTGCCCTGGAAAACGTAAGCAGGTGGTGACGCCACTCATGGTTGCTGACACCAGGTGGTTCAAGTCACCATATGTGGGAGTGGTCAGTTTCAGGGTTCTAAAACAGATATCGTAGAGGGCTTCATTATCAATACAATAGGTTTCATCTGTGTTTTCTACAAGCTGGTGTACTGAGAGGGTTGCATTGTAGGGTTCTACTACAGTGTCCGATACCTTGGGGGAGGGTACAACGCTGAAAGTGTTCATGATTCTGTCTGGGTACTCTTCCCGGATCTTGCTGATTAAAAGGGTACCCATCCCAGACCCAGTCCCACCACCCAGAGAGTGCGTCAGCTGGAAGCCCTGGAGACAGTCACAACTTTCCGCTTCTTTTCTTACAACATCTAATACTGAGTCAACCAGTTCTGCACCTTCTGTGTAGTGGCCTTTTGCCCAGTTGTTTCCAGCACCACTCTGGCCTGAAAGAAAGAATTAGTAATCATTTCTTTTGTGCTAGCTATTAAGGCATCCTAGCATCTACAACTCCAATGCTCCCTCTTTCTCCCCCTCCAGAATCCTAGATTAAGACCCAAGTACCTCAGGGTCTCAATTCTTAAAAACTTAAAATTAAATCCAAAACAAACAAATCAATGGATAGTCACTATCAAACATCACTTTAAATAGTAAAAGCAAAAACAAAATCTCACATAATTTGGTGATGAAACAACCACTAAATATTAGGATATCAACTGTTAAATCAAGCATTAATAGGTCAAACAAAAAACCACATTATAGCACAGAAGGCAGCTTCCTTAGTCACTTCAATAACCTAAGATGCTTTCTAAAGTGAGAAAGAACCTTTTCACCCTATGCTTCCTCAACCAGAAATGTCCATGTCAAGGTGCTGAAGAAACAAGTGAAAGAACACAACTGTCAAGCTAAATAAACGAGAGCAAGTCATTTTACTGACTCTTACTTCCCTTTTGAATATACATACAACCATTCTTTTAATGTCTAGTTTTAATATTCTATGAATTTGTTAAATACAAAGTCAGGTGGGGAACAGAAAGAGAAAGCAACTATAGAGTGATGCTGTTTGTTGCCACATATCAAAGGTACCAGTGTGTGATTGCTCTTCCCCAACCCCTTTCACCTTATATAACCTTAACTCAGGACACCAAAAGATAGGGGACATACTACACTTTGCCCTCCCCCCAAAAGGGGTGTAATAGGTCAATTAAATAACTGAGAGGTGAGGAAAAAAAAACTTATAAAACATTAAAATTGCTTACCGAAGACAAAGTTGTCTGGCCTGAAAATCTGTCCGAAAGGTCCAGACCGGACAGAGTCCATTGTTCCAGGCTCAAGATCGACCAGAACTGCCCGGGGCACGTATTTCCCACCTGGAAATAGAGAAGACATTAGTCAGAGAGGCTTGGTGAGCAAGCCAAGGGAAGGAAAAAGGAAAGACCCAGTCTTTAGTCATGAGGAAAAGGAACGAGATTATAAAGGGGAGAAAAACTAGAGAGATTTAAACCATGTACCGGTTGCTTCATTGTAGTAGACATTAATCCTCTCCAGCTGCAGGTCGCTGTCACCATGGTAGGTTCCGGTGGGGTCGATACCATGTTCGTCACTGATCACCTCCCAGAACTGGAAGACATTGGCGGGTCGATCAAGCAGAGATAGACCTGAGTCACCGAGGGCGGGCTTGGCGGTGCAGCCGGTGCAGTGCGGCGCGGCGCAGGGCGGAGCCGGCCACGCCCCGGGCGGGCGGCCGAGGCCAAGTCCTCGTCCTGTTCTTCCCAACCCTCCCTCCCCTCCTTCCCCTCTCCCGCCCCCGCCCGGCTCTCCCCAAGGGGCCTCACCCAGGGCCGGGCCCGGAAGCTCCGGGAACCTGCGCAGCTCAGGAATCATGACTTGCCCTTCCCCCATTCCCCCCATACCTTCCATCTTTGCATTCACTTACAGCAGACCCCAAGCGCTGCAGCAACCACTATCTCCGCAATGCGGAGGCGCCTCAGACCCTCCAGCCGCCATCTTTCCCCACTGCCGCCACCCTCAGCAATGGTCAAGGCCGGCTCCGTTCTCCCGGGAACACTCCCACCTGGGCCACGACCGCTTACCTTTGCGCCGATCTGGTTGCCGCATTGCCCGGCCTGGAGGTGCACGATCTCCCTCATGGTAACGGCTGCGGCGACGGAGACAAACAGAAAGAGAAGCGGAAAAAGATCGGGCGCGCAGACTGCTGCAACCGACGTTTGCCGAACTCTTATATAGCCACAAGCACCCGCCTCCTCTCGCCATTTATTGGATAACGAGAACGAGGCCACATATTTTCACATACTATTGGCTCTAACTATGTCAATCTAGGGGCCCAACTCCCGCCTTCCCGTCAATTCCCCTTCGTTATTGGTGGACGATGGCCCCACTTCTGCCTATCAGAAAGCTTTTGCTCGCGCTGCAGTGCATTCTCCACTGGCTGTTTCAAATGATTGATTTGTCTTTTCATTGGCCGGCTCAGTTGAGGACTCTGAGAAGCTCACGCGATTGGTTGATAGAGGCTAGCGTCTTAGTAACCGCCGCACTGCAGCGGGAGGCGCGCAGAAGGGTGGAGCGGGCGGGTACAGCCTCGTGTGGGGGCGGAGGCTCTGCTTCAGGGTCCCAGAGGCTACTGGGGAGAGGGCCGAGGCCGCGCCCCTCTTGGAGACTGTTTGTGTAGAGGCGCGTGGCCCTGGGCAACCGTGGGCGGGGGGGTGGGGGTGGGGGGATGTGGGAGTGGGGGGGAGTGGGGAGGAGAAAGAGGCCGGCGAGTGCTTGGAAAGGCGGCGTGGTATTTGCCCAGACTTGGCTTGAACATTTAGGGGATCCCCGGGGGTCCGTGGATTGGCCGAGCCCTGGCTGGAGTGAAGGCTTGACGAGGACCGAAGGGACCTTCAGCTTCCCTCCCGCCCCCAATGGGCCTAAAGCTTTCGTCAAGGAAACTATCCAGGTGGCAGCGGGG
>NC_058131.1:269021380-269046474 GCF_016433145.1 Gracilinanus agilis | reverse complement strand
CCCGCCCCCAATGGGCCTAAAGCTTTCGTCAAGGAAACTATCCAGGTGGCAGCGGGGCCTGAGTTTGAGTTCCGGCATCCCCAATCCACCTTCTTGGGGGACTCCAGCAGACGGTATAAAATAGGATTGCGGGTGTAGACCGTAGAGGCTGCGCCCAATAACTCCCCTGTTTAAAAAACAAAAAACCCTTGTTTTCCCCAAAGGTTATCGTTCTTTGGTTTTCTGCACTTATTCACATTGACCCAAAACCCTCCCTCCCTCCCCCATCATAAACACATGTACTAGAAGTGAGTAGCATAGAGATATCTAAACCCGGAAAGAGAACTCCAATACTCCTTCACCCAGGCACTGAGGTAAAAAGTGGATGTAATGGATGTTTCAGAGTTAGACTGTTACCCCCTCCACCTCCCCAGCCTTGTACCTCTAATGCACAGGATAAGTAGAAGTGGCAGCAGAAATAAGGCTATAAAGGGTAACCGTAGCTAGGGGAGAAAATTCCTGAAGCGGTCTTGACACTACTACTTCCTATCGGGATCAGTGTAGAGAAAGCATGGTTCCCCCACATCCCCACCCCAGCCCACCCTCACACACAGGTCTTTGGAATAAGCTATGCTGTAATGCTATGCCATGGTTGCCCAAACCTCTGCAGAAGGCTATTTTTAACTACTTCTCAGTAAGAGGTATAAATTGGAACTCCCACCTACCCTCCCAATGTCTCTGAGTTTAAGAAACTTTTTTCGTTTAGAGCTCAGCACCTTTTGAGCAGCTAAAGTGATGCTAGTTTAAAATTCTGGGGCAATCTCTGTGCAAGACCTTCTTTCTGCTTGAGGCTAAGGGAAATCCAAAGATAAATAAGGTAGGCCCTCGAGGAGTATATATATATATATATATATATATATATATATATATATATAAGAGATAAACAAACCTTACATAAAAATAGAATGAATTGCAAAAGGCAAGAATTAAATGTTGAAAGTTCAAAGCAGGCACTGAGAAACTAAGTTCTCCCTCTTCCTTATAGCAATTGATCTGTAATTGACGAAGTCTACTTTACTAATGGATTATCTCTCTGGTCTTTGCTTTATCAATACACTCATCATTTCTGTTGCTCCTCAATTGAGGAAAACCTTGTGCTCGGTGCTGCTTGAAACGATTATTCTGCCTATTTTGCAGGAAGGGAAATGGAGAAACTGGTTGGTTAGCTTGCTTGCAAATCACATTTCAGTCTAGACTTGGAACTGCCGTTGTTGGGATTCCTAACCAGCCCGTTCAAGGTGGCCAGAGAGCCTTTCTTTTCTCATGTCTGTGTATACTATGCAGCCTGTTGGCCTGGTTCCTGTTACCTTGGTTCCATCAGGCTTCTGTAGAGTACACAAAGCTGGGTTGGTGGAGAGGAGAAGCAGAGAGAAGAAAGATTTTTAAAAATTATATGTACACGGGGCAGCTGGGTAGCTCAGTGGATTGAGAGCCAGGCCTAGAGACGGGAGGTCCTAGGTTCAAATCCGGCCTCAGACACTTCCCAGCTGTGTGACCCTGGGCAAGTCACTTGACCCCCATTGCCTACCCTTACCAATCTTCCACCTATAAGTCAGTGCACAGAAGTTGAGGGTTTAAAATTAAAAAAAAAAAAATTATATGTACACACACACACACACACACACACACACACACACACACACACTAGACAACTCCAGAATCGTGCTGTTGTCACTTGGTAGATTGGCTTGTTCTCTGCATTTTTCTTTTCACCTTCTCAGGTTTTGGAGGCTCAGTTCTATGATTCCTTGGTTTTTCTTTGCCTAGAAAGAATTAAGCTGCCTGAAACACAAATGAAATGTGTACCCTACTGTGGATAAAGGGCTTTGTTATATCTTTGGAAAATATTTTTCTGGAACAGTTGAACCAAAATGTGATTAGTATTCCAGATTCAGCACTAACCTTGGGAATGGACTGCAGCTAGCTAAATTATTTATTTGGACAATATTTGTCCTCTGGAGAATGACTCAGCATATAGACTTTAAATAATTCACATTTAGGTGATGGGAATTTAGTCATACACACAAACATTTTTATAGGCAAAGTGAGGAGGGAAGGCAGAGCCTGCCTAAAATAATTTCTAATATATTCTAATGCTAGATCAATCTTGCTGCTTGAAAAAAAAAAGAGCAGGAGAGATTCTGCCCTTGAGCATGCCAGCTGTCAGATGGTCAAGGCAAGACAGGTCCAGGGGGCCTGGCTTGAGGAAGGAAATGATGGTGAACCCTTTGACCCTGTGCTTCTTTAACCAGAACCAGATCCACAAATGTTTACAGAAACTTCAGGACATTTCTTTTACAAATCTTGTACCAAGACCACGAAGAGGCATGAGAAGGATTTGAGCCCCTGAAAAAGATCACTGATCACTGCAGGATTATGCTCCCTGTGTAAGAGTATGCAGATATTGGGAAGATCTGAAGGGGGCACAAGAGGATTCTAGACCCTCTTCCTCTAACTCTCTTCCTACATGATCATCTCATGGCCTCCCTCTGTTCTTCCTGGCTTTCCTTCCCTCCTTCCTTCTCTCCCATTCCCAGTCTGGAGAATAACGGTCTGTGGAGCATTTTTTAAAGGGGTCAGGGAGGGGAAATGTGATATAGTAGGAAAAGTATTGGATTTAAGTATCAGAAGACTTGCATTCAAATGTGTCTATGATTTCCAGCCTGTGTGACCTTGGGGCAAGTCCATTAATCTCTATTGGCCTCAATCTCATCATCTGTAAAATAAAAGGGATGGGGCAATTGGACTAAATGGTCTGAGTATCTTCTAGTTCTAAAGTTTATGGCTAGTGGACAGAAGTTGAAAATGGGCCAATTTAGGTTTGACTTCAGAAAACCTTCCTAATCATTGGAGCTGGACAACTATTGATTGCTCTCATGGAATGGGCAGCCTCAGGAAGTGATATTTCTGCATTCTTGAACTTCAAGTAGGGGGTTAGATGAACCTCTAAGCTATGTTGTAAGAATTCCTTTTGGATATGGGTTGGGCTAGCTGACTCCTGAGGTTCCTTTCAATGGTCTCTCATAGATAAAAATGTCCATTTTCTTTTCAGACTGGGCTAAAGCAGGGGTGTTCTTAAAGGTATTCAGGAATAAGTTGTCCCATTAGCCTTTTGTAACCTACAGTCAAAACTGTTCAATAAGAAACACAAATATCACCTCAAGCATTTGTCCTAGAAAAGGAAGGCAGAGCCTCAGAAAACTGGAGAAAATGCATGAATTTAGAAATAAGGAAAGTAAACCAGGTTTTCAAGCAATAAGTTTTTACCAAGTACCCTTTTACTATATGCCAAGGTATTGTGATAAGACACAGATCCCTTATAAGCATTCTAATGGGGAAGAGATGTACAAATATAAGTATATACAAATATACACATTTACAAGTATATACCACAACTATATACAATTCTATGCTTATATACACATATATAAATAAACACACACACACACACACACATATATATATATGATGCACAGAAGCAGATAATGGGAAAGCTCGGGGGGGGGGGGGGCTAAAAGAACAAGAAAAATGCCTTCTGCAGGAGGAGCTTGGCATTGAATCCTGAAGAAAACATGAGTCCAAGAGGAAAAGTAGGCATGAGGGTTAGCTAGGGCAAAGGCCCAGAAGTGGGAGTATGCAGAATAGAAATGGATCCTTCAGATCTTGGAGGGTAATGATGGCCAAGATTGGAGAGGGAGGAAGAGACCAGATTGTGTAGGACTTTAAATGCCACACAGGAGTTTATATTTGATCATGGAGGTAACAGAGCCATTGGAGTTTATTGTGGTGAAGTGGCATAATTAGATGTGTGCTGTAGGAAAATCATTTTGGAGAGAGACTTGAGGCAGAGAGATCAAACTAGTCCAGGCAAGAGGTAATGAGGATTGAGAGGAGATATTTAATAGTGAATAGTTGGAGAAAGAAAAGGCCCAGCAGGTGAGAGAAAGGTCAGAGCAAGTTTATTAATAAGCCATTTGGAAGAAGCAATAAGTGAATGAAGACCAGGATGCTCTTTAGTTATCCTTTCAAATTCTTCCTCAAGATTGATTTATTTACTAACCTCCATTGGACTTGCATACTCGTGAAGACAAGACTGGAAATCTCCCTAATTTCTTCTGGTAGGGACTAAGTATACTGCACCCTTTCCCTAATTAGATTGACAGAAGCTGAGTAAATACTTATAAGCTGGTGAGAATGAAAGATTCCCCTTCCTTGCTCTACAGTTCTGGCCTTGGGACAATTCACAAGCAGTCTAGTTTACATTAGAACCATAATATGCTGAGAACTGAAGGAAATGAGACTCCTGAGGGAATTGCTTGGCTTCCATTAACCTCAAATCATAGAATTTAGAGCTGGAAGGGATTTTAAGGATCATCTAGTTCAATTTTTTTATTTTATAGGAAGGAGAAGGAGGAAAGAAGGAGGGAAGGAAGCAACCAACCAACCAACCACTAAGTGCTAACTATATGCCAAGTACTGTGCTAAATACTTTATACATATCTCATTTCAATAACCATTGGAGGAAACTGAGGAAGACAAAGATTAAATGGCAGGGTCACATGGCTAATAGAGTCTGAGGCTGGATTTGAACTCAGATCTTCCTGGTTCCAGCTCCAGAATTCTATCTACTGTATTCCGTGGCTGCCTCTTTATATAAATACAGCTTATTTATAGATTTAGTATTTATAGATGAGGAAGCTAAGTCTCAGATCAAATAACTCTTCCCTACTCCTGCAAGTATTAAGTATCAAAACCAGGATCCACACGCCCCAAAATGACTTAAAAATCCAGTGCATTTTGCACTAAGCAATGCTGCCTAGAGGAATCTATGTTCTATTAGAAGAGTTTAAGGGTAGTCGCCTGTATATAGTTTTTTTGTAAAGGTTTCAGCTAGTCTAAGAGGAGAGACCTACCCAGGGTGATCTTAGGTTGAGGGCGGGACAGTAACTTCTTATCAATCGGCCCAGTTAGGCCTTTTGGCTAGGCCTCAGGGGAGCTGGGACCATGCAGCTTGAGGAGATAGATCACCTGTAACGGAAATTAAAATCCAAAATGAAAAGGTCTGGATGCCAAGGATTTATTTAAATCCAGGCCCCACAACCCTATAATAAGGGGAGTCAATAGGAACTTTTAAATGGCTCTTTCAGCACGGTAGGATTAAGCCCAATGTTAGGCTTCTGTCACTAAGGGTTTTGGGTCTGGGCCTGCAGCATTCTTGTAACCATAGCAGTCAATTGTTGACTTGGTGCTATGGAAGCCACAACAGAAGCTCTGTTTACTAAGTGGAAGGAGGTCCCCAAGGGAGGGTGAATTACCTTCCTTATCCCTGCAGGGGTGGGGGCTGACAAGGACCTGCCACCACCTGGCCTTAAAAGACCTGGCCAATAAACCTGTGATGAAAGCTTTGCCTAGCTCCAGGGAAGTCAGAGGGGAACCAGGGACCCTTCAGTAATTTCACACTAATTGTTTTTATTTTCTCTCCCTACCCTCTGAGAGCTTAAGCTCTGCTTCCTTTCCTCCTGCAGTCTGGAGGAAGTTATACATTGAACAGAATTCTGTTTGGAAATCTGCTCCCTAGGTCTTTGACTGCAAATCAAGTACCCTCCCTTAGTGAGGCTCCATTTCCCCAGGGTGCTGGGCTCTTCTTCCCAGGGAGAATCTTTAAAAAGGGATCTGAGGTTCTCCACCCTGCCCACTGAATGGATTTTCAATTTTTTTAAAAATATCAGTTCTGCTGATTTTTTTTTCTTTAAAAAATATTATATGGCTTTCTGGAGGTGGAAATGGAATGGAGCTGGATAATGGAGGGAATTATTGTGATATAAAAAAACAAAGACTTCAATTAAAACTTATTTTTTAGAAAGAAATTTAATGGAGTGTAGGGGGAATATGAATTCAAATATTCTGATTCTATAGTGATTTTTCTGCTCTGCCATGTTGCCTCCTCTAGAAGCTCCCTCCCAGCTATAAATATTCATCTTCTTAAAAGTATACACCAGTAGGCCACTAGTTGGCTGAGTGGATTGAGAGCCAGACCTAGAAGCTGGAGGAACTGGGGTCAATGACCCCAGACACTTCCTAGCTGTGTGACCCGGTCCAAGTCACACAACTCCAATTGCCTAACATTTACCACTCTTCTGCCTTGGAACTAATACTTAGCATCGATGCTAAGACAAAAGATAAGGGCTTGAAAAAAAAAGAAAAAAAATGTAATGTAATATAAAGGAATACTATCAAACTCAGAAATAGGGGTCACTAAACTAATAAGTATCTCTGCTGCTGCAAATCCATTTAGAAGACTATGAATAACATGTTATATTGTGTATTTAATTTATTTTGTTAAATATTTCCCCATTACATTTTAAACTAGTTCAGGCTGCTCTTGGGATCAAAAATGGTTGTTTGACATCTGGATATAAAGCATTGGTTTTGTTTTTGGCCCTGGTAACCCATAAAACTATTAATATTAATGTACATAAGTTTTATAAGCAGGCAGCTAGGTGGTGCAATTGGCCAGGCCTGGAGTCAGGAAGACTCGTCATGCTGAGTTCAAATCTGGCTGGCCTCAAACATACACTAGCTGTGACTCCTGGCAAATCACTTAACCTTGTTTGCTTCAGTTTCTTCATCTGTAAAATGAGCTAGAAAAGGAAATAGCAAATCACTCCAGTATCTTTGCCAATATGGTATAATGTGGTTTCTCAAAAATAAGATTTTTAGGGGGCAGCTGGATGAGTGTCAGGCCCAGAGATGGGAGGTCCTAGGTTCAAATCTGACCTCAGACACTTCCCAGCTGTGTGACCCTGGGCAAGTCACTTGACCCCCATTGCCTACCCTTACCATCTTCTGCCTTGGGGCCAATGCACAGTATTGATTCTAAGATGGAAGGTAAGGGCTTTAAATAAAAATATTTTCACAAAAATAGCATAAGTTTAATATATAATTGTTGCATGCTACCAATTAGTATTGAATTTTTACTAAGTTAATGGAAGTCTCATCATAGCTTGCTCAATTAAAATGATAATTAAAATACTTTCATTTGCAATTTATGATCATAAATTATGACATTTGGGCTCCTTGCCCTCTTCTCAGGCACACTCTTTTCTTCTTTCTCAATTTATCTTTTCCTTAAAATTGCATACATTCCCTACAAGTATTTACTTAGCTCTGCTCCTGGGTGGCTCATCAATTTATAGTATCTCTCTGGAATGTTCATTTCATGCATGATAGAAGAGAGTGAAGCTTGTATTTCAGGAACTTTCACCTCTTCCAAGGGGCCTGATAAGTTCCATAACTTTGAATATCTTTATGGCTAAGATGATCACTGTTGTGGGAAAGCCCAGCTAGAACACTACATTTTAAAACCCTAAGTGGGTTCGGGAAGAGTCTGACAGGCCTGAAAAATGTCTGAACAATGACAACAAATATTATAAACAAACAAGTGTGATTTCTCAGGGGGTGAACATTATTGGTAGTACTAGATCATTACTAGTACCTGATCCTAGAACCAGTCCTTGGCTGTCATGGTAGAAGCCTTTGCCTTCCACAAGTAAACCTCAGGGGGCAATGAAGTGGCTCAGTGGATTGAGAGCCAGTTCTTAAGACAGAAGGTCCTGGGTTCAAATGTGACCTCAGACACTAGCTTTGTGACCCAGGGCAAATCACTTAGCCCTATTGGCCTCAGTTTCCTCATCTGTAAAATGAGCCAGATGAAAAAACAGCAAACCATTCCACTATCTTTGCCAAGAAAACCCCAAATGGGGTCAGAAAGAATGGACACAAGTGAACAATAACTCATCCCTACAACTGTGTATGAGGGGAAAGTGACTGTTCTGATTAGGAGTCAGAATGAACAGCCCTCAGGGCCTGCCAGAGAATAGTGCTACTCATTCCCTCTTCCAGCCTCACCCCTATTCACCCCAGCACTCCCTGCCTTCCAGCTCCAGCAGGCTGACTTCCCAGGGTTGAGCCCTGTGACACTCAATGACACATTTTCAGCCGGTGACCCAAGTGCCAATTTAGTAAGAAGCGGCTACAAGTCTACAAGGCTTGGCTGGCACGGGGCCCTCTGCTGTTCTTCCATGTAGCAACTTGGACCAAGAGAGCCCAGCAAACACTTGCTGCTAAGGCAGAGCTTCAAACAGGACAGACTCTGTACCTCGAAGAATCAGGGAATTTGCATGTCATGCTTGGCACAGGCTCTCAGGTCCATGAGGACAACAATTGTCAGCATCTCTCAGGGCCATCCCTGAGGGATCTTAATACCAAGGTTCTGGTGCCCCTCCCAGCCACATAGTGCTCTAATGACTCAAAGGAGGCAACTTCCGGCACGAGGGCTAATAAAGATCAGGGAGACTAGCAGGAAATGCCTAATCGGTCCATAATCCTGTATCACCTCACCCTGCACACAGCACACCTTCACCCCCAGCAGTGAGATGGCTTCTCCTCCTTAGCCACATAGATCCTCTGGCTGTACTTTGCCTTTAGACGTTGGCTTTTCTGACTTCAAAGTTGCCCTGGTTGCTCACTCTAAGCAGATAAGCTTCCCTTAAATATACTGTGCCATCCCTTCCCATCCCCAAGCTCCTTTGAGCTAGTCCTGCTAGCAAGAGAATGTGCACACATTCTCTCCCTCTCTATATCCCCCCCTTTCCACTTTCCTCTCTACCTCCCTCTCCCTTCCCCCTTCTCTCTGTCCTTCCTCCTTCTCTGTCTCTCTTCTTTTGTCTCTCTTTCCCTCTGTCTGTCTGTCTCCCTCTGTCTTTCCCTTTGCCTCTGTCTCTCTCTGTCTCTCCCTCACTCTGTCTTTCTCCCCTCCAACCCTTTCTCTCTCCCTCTGCCTCTCTCTCTGTTTCTTCCTCTCTGTCTCTTTCTGCCTATCTCTCCCTCTCTCTGTCTCTCCTTCTGTCTCTGACTCTTTCTGTCTCTGTCTCTTATCTCTCCCTCTCTTCTTCCCTCCTCTCTTTCTCTCTCCCTGTCTCTCTCTCCTTCTGTTTCTTCCTCTCTGTCTCTCTCCTTTTCTCTTTCTCTCTTTTCCTCTCTATCTCTGTTTCTGTCTCTGTTTCTCTGTCTCTCTGTGTCTCTCTCCCCCTCTCCCTCCCTCCCTCCCTATCTCTCTCTTTCTCTCTCACCCCCTTCCTTCCTTTCCTCCTCTTCCTCTTTCTTCTGCTCTCCTTCACTCCAACCTTCTCTCTGCCTCCCTCCTCTCAGGTACATTCAGGGACACACATATAATTAATCATATTCAGAGGCAGAGGACACAGCCCTGAAATTATTTGATTTGGGGGGTATTAGAAGATCTCATCTCCCAAATAACCCCCTATCTTAGAATGAGTAGAACCTGTTAAAAAATAAAGATTTTGCTTGGGATGAGGTTATCTGGCACACTTTCATCAATACTTCAAGTACTGAATACAGGTTTAGCTTAATTTAATTGGACTGAACTTTTCCCCCTCTGACTCTTCTGATGAACCTAAAATGGCCCACCAAATCAAGGTGAAACTCCTTGGAACTTGGTAAGGCCTGTCACAGTCTGGCTTTATCCATCTAGTCCAAGGCCATTTCCCACTGCCCTTCCTCTATAGCATCTCCTCCCTTAGATTCTGGGATCCTGCCCCCTTTGTTCTCCACTGACCCCTCTCTCTCCATCTCTTTTGCCAGATCAGCATCTGTTTCCAACTTCCTCCTCAAAGACTCTTTCCTGGGCCCTATTTTCTCTCTCTTCTTTCTCTGTCTCTGTGAGCTCTTTCAATCCTGCCAGCTCAGGGATGGCCTCTGTGTAGATGATCCTCAAATCAATATAGCTCTCATTTCTCTCCCAGACTGCGTTACCAACTATCTGCTGAACTGCTCTACCTGGCTACCTAGCAATTAACATGCCCAGAATGCAATTCATGCTCTTTTCCCTAAAACTTACCCTCTTAACTTCCCATTTTCTGTCTGAAACCCCACAATTCTTCCATCCACCCATATTCACAGCCTCAGAGTCATCCTCAATTCTTTACTCTCCCCTTTGTCATGGCTGTCCATGCATTTCTGCATTTCTGGAATGTTTTCCTTCTTCAATTCTGTCTCTGGGAATCCCTGGCTTTCCTCCGTGCTAACTTCAGGTTCATTGTTCTGCAAGAGGCCCTTCCTGAACTACCCAGTTATTAGTAGACCCCCATTACTTTATATTTATTCATCAGCATTGGTGTTATATATCCTCCCCAAGGAATGTAAGCTTCTTGAGGACAAGAGTTATTTCCCTTTTATCCTCAGAGCTTAGCGCAAGGCCTTGCATGCAGAAGAACAGGGAACATGCATTTGTTAAATACTTACTCTGTACCAGGCTCAACAGATATCTCATTTGATAGCTTTAGTAGTGACTGATTAAAAATCTTTGTTGAACGGAACACGTTTGTATGCTGTAATCACACATCCCTGGACTGCTACTCATATGCTCCTTTGCCTGAGCAGGCCCCAACCCATCCTTCCAGACTCTCTCTGCCTGTTCAAGTCAAACAGAATCTTCAGGTTCAAGTTCAATTCAAATTCTGCCTCCTCCGTGAAGCTTTCACAGATGACTACAGCCCTCCCTGAACCATCTTACCTAGTACCTTAATCCAGCCCCTGCTCATATACTGTCATGTCTTGCTCTGATTTTTTTTTTCTTTGTGAATTACTTGTACACAGGACCAGGCACCCTGGAGGTGTTCACTCTGGAAAAGTGATAGCAATCCTATGGCATGAGTGTCAAAGACGACACACAGAGCGCTCTCTGTGAGCATGTGCCCCCCACCCCCACCCCCACCCCAGAGTTTATTCCTAGAAAGGCAGAGGGAACGGGGTAGAGCTGCTCCCCTCCCTGTTTCCTCCACCTCTGCCCAGCAGCCAACAGGAGCGCACAGAGAGTAAGGTGGGTGGCTCACAGGCAGCAGAGCTGGAGGGGAGCAGGGTGCTTGGGCGACTCCTCTTTCCTTTTCTACAATCACTGAGGACATTCCTTATTTCACCCACCCTTCCACCCAGCAGCCCAATGGGAGCACTTCCTCCCTCCCCTGTGTGGGGTAAGGTAGGGAGGGGACACCCGGCACTGGGTGGGTGGGTGGGGCAGACATGACACTCTGTCTCTAAGAGGTTCGCCATCAGTGCTCTAGAAACTGGGAAATTTCCATGGTGGGGACAGTGGATTGGCAAAATTCCAGATCAAAAAACAGTGAGGTAAGGCAAAGAAGGCCTCTGAGGTTCAGAGCTGGACATGGAGGTGGGGAGGATGGAAAAGAAGAGGACTGAAGAGAAAGGAGGAAGGAGACCCCCACGTGGGGAGGTGTAACACACTCAGCACCTCCGAGGGCAGCCTGCCCCTCAGCCCTCTACCTGAGCAGGAGAGGAAAGGGAATCCATTTCTCTTATACCTGACCTGGAACTGGTTCTTCATGGTCTAGGGTCTCTTTTATGACTCAGGGGGTGGTGAAGCCTGCTTGGACAGACTTGGAAGGGCTGATATTAAATTTTCACTGTGAGCATTTAAACCTTTTTGTTTAGTCTCGTCTGACTCCTCTTGTGACTTCATTTGAAGTTTTCTTGGCAAAGATACTAGAATCCTTTGTTATTTTCTTCTGCAGCTCATTTTACAGATGAAGAAACTGAAGCAAACAGCATTAAGTGACTTACCCAGGGTCATACAACTAGTAAGTTGTTGTTTTTTTTAAAACCCTTACCTTCTGTCTTGGAATCAATATTGTGTTTTGGTTCCGAGGCAGAAGAACAGTAAGAGCTGGGCAATTGGGGTTAAGTGGTCCTGCCCAGGTAGGAAGTATCTGAGGTCATATATGAACCCAGGACCTCTAGACTCATGGCCTGGCTCTCAACCCCCTGAGCCATCTGGCTGCCCCAGCCAGTAAGTCTGTGAGGCTAAATTTGAACTCAGGAAGATAAGACTTTCTGACTGAAGGCCCTGCACTCTCCATTTTGCCACTTAACTATTCCATTTAAACCTCAGAAATCAGGAAACACTACAATTTAGGCTTGAATATTTTTTTGATTGACTTGATTTAGGAAAGTGATAGAGAAAATGTTAATAATGCAGATTAAACCTTAAAACCAGGTGGCTCAGTGGATAGAAGTGGTCCTGGTTCAAATATGATTTCAGATACTTCCTAGTTGTGTGACTATGAGCAAGTCATTTAGCCCCATTTCCCTAGTCCTTACCACCCTACTGCATTAGAACCAATAATTTGTTTTGATTATAAGACAGAAGGTAAGATTTGAAAACAAAAAACCTTAAAATATGTTGTGGGTGGCAGCTGGGTAGCTCAGTGGATTGAGAGCCAGGTCTAGAGTTGGGAGGTCCTGGTTCAAATCTGGCCTCAGACACTTCCTAGCTGTGTGACCCTGGGCAAGTCACTTGACCCCCATTGCCTAGCCCTTACCACTCTTCTGCCTTGGAGCCAATACACAGTATTGACTCCAAGAGGGAAGGTAAGGGTTTAAAAAAAAAAGTATGTTGTGGATGACAGCTGGTTATAAAAGTTAACAGTTCCCCTGCCCAGCGGTCATCCTTCAGTTTAGCTCTACACAGACCCTAGGCACAAAGTTCCAGTGCTAGACCCAACTGTGGAAAATTCTCCAGAGGGGAAAAGAAGAGGTGATTAAGGAATTTGATTCGACCTCTCATACTTTTGTTGTTGTTGTTTTTTAAACCCTTACCCTCCATCTTAGAATCAATACTGTGCATTGGTTCTAAGGCAGAAGAGCGAGGCAAGGGGTTAAGTGACTTGCCCAGGGTCACCCAGCTAGGAAGTGTCTGAGGTCAAATTTGAACCCAGGACCTCCTGACTCTAGACCTGGCTCTCAATCCCCTGAGACATACAACTGTACTACCCCCTCTTACTTTTTAAAAACATCTTCAATTTTTTGGCCCAGGTTCTCCCTTTTATGACCTCATTTTATTTTCACAAAGTTCCATCCTGGCAGCCAGAGGGGCCGTTCTTCTTATTCCATGTTATGAATGAGAATGCAAGTGTAGAAAGGCTTGCCTTTGACCACACACTCAGGGAGTTAGAATTTCCAGGACTCATTCAGGTAAGGCATAGCCATGAATGCCAAGGGAGCCAGATGGTTCAGAGAAAAGAGAAAACCAGCCTCCAAATCCTTACTCTGTTGAGATCAGTGCCCCTAGGCTGATCTTTGCTGCCCAGAACAGGATGCCTCAAGAGGGCCTGAAAGACCAGAAGAAGGAAAGGATAAACGTAGGGAAGCCTTGTCTTTTAGACATGTCGCTAAATTTGTTCTGGATTTTTGTTGTGTGTAGAAATGGAGCCCTCTGGTGTCAGTCAGGAAAACCCAGGAACCTGGAGGAATGTTGGCCACTCAAATTAGGATCTGTGGGGTTGAAGGATCATGAGAAATGCCTTGGAAGCATCATCCTTTCTTCTCAGATTCCAGACCACACGTAATGGCCTTCTTAGGGCTCCAGCCTGGGCCCTAGGAGGGTCAGCTCAGGGAAAGACTAAAAGTAGAGAGAGAACAGTAATGTTAGAGAATCTGGAGTTGGAAGGAATGCTAGTAGTAACCTAAAACAATCCACCCCTTACTTTACAGATAGGGAAATGTCTAAAGGAAAATTTGTCTAGAGGGAAAAGTTGTCTGGAGGTCAAGCGGCCCACCAAAAGGAATAGAATGAGAACCTTAGCAGAGGAGAGAAATACCTTGGCTCTGGTAGGCTCTGATGGCTCCCACAAGCCTCTCTCTGAACCAGCCCGCTGATGTCTCTCCTGGACTAAGCACACTGCTTCCCTCTGACCACGGGCCATATCGGGTGCCAGTGTAGCCTCTGATTGGCAAGGCTTACAGCTAGACAGCTAGGTGGCTTGATGGATGGAATGTTGGTTTTGGAGTCAGGAAGACCTGGGTTCAAATCCAGACTCAGACATTTAGCAGCAGCGGGACTTTCCCTTCCCCCCTCCCCCAATTTGGTCCAACACTTTTTATTTTACAGACAAATAAAGTGAGACTCAGAAAAGTGGCATGACCAGCCAGCTGTGTGACTTTGGATGAGTCCCTTAACCTCGATTTCCCTATCTCTTAAAATGGGGAATAATATTAGCACCGACTTCCCAGAGTGGTTGTGAATCTCAATTGAGATTATTTATAAAGCTCTTAGCATTTTGTGTTATTTCAGTGTTATTGTCTTTATTCTATCACTCGAGGAGACTCTATCAATAGAAAGGAAGACCAGAGAAAGGGAAGTGGGAAGGGGAAGCAAGGCCAAAGAAAACAGAAATGTGGCTGGGGAGAACAAGTAAATATGCACATGAAGGAGGAATGGGGGATTCTTGAATGGGGGAAGGAGACAGAGCTCAGGGAGGGGCTGATGTGGGGTCTTGCAGGGGTTTGGAGTCCGAGGCAAATAGCCGAAGGAGCCCTGGATTTCAGAATCAAGACCTAAGTTTGAATTTCAGCTCTGACACTTACTGCTGTGGCTGCTTGGTTGTGTCTGACTGTGTGTGACCCAATTTGAGATTTTCTTGGCAAAGATACTGGAATGGTTTGCCTTTTCCTCTTCCAGCTCATTTTTTTTTAAACCTTTACCTTCCATCTTAGAATCAAATACTATATATTGGTTCCAAGGCAAAAGAGCAGTAATGGCTGGGCAATGGGAGTCAAGTGACTTGCCCAGGGTCACACAGCTGGGAAGTGTCTGAGGTCAGATTTAAACCCAGGACCTCCCGTCTCTGGGACTAGCTCTCAATCCGCTGAGCCACCTAACTGCCCCCTTTCAGCTCATTTTTTAGATGAGGAAACTGAGACAAACAGGGTGAACTGACTTGCTCAGGGGGGGCAATTAGGTAGCTCAGTGGATTGAGAGCCAGACCCAAAGATGGGAGGTCCTGGGTTCAAATCTATACTCAGACACTTCCTAGCTGGGTGACCCTGGGCAAGTCACTTAACCCCCATTGCCTAGCCCTTACCATTTTTCTGCCTTAGAACCAATACACAGTATTGATTCTAAGAAGGAAGATAAGGGTTAAAAAAAAAAGAAGAAGAAGAAGAAATGACTTGCTCAGGATCACATAGCTACTAAGTATCTGAATCCAGACTTGAACTCAGATCTTCTTAACTCCAGACTAAGTACTCTATCCACTGTGCCACCTCCGTAAAACTGGACACAACTCTTCCTCTGTGCAGACCTTGATCTCCGCCTGTGTAAAATGACTTGTCTGTAAGAGGGATTCCGTTTGCAGGTCCTAGGTCTGTACCGTAAAGAACGCTGCGCCTGATAGCCAGAGAAAGGGGCAGTTAAGTGTTGCCTGTGAGGATGGCTGTCCCGGCGTGTCTGAGCCTCCGTCTCCCCATGTGTAAAGCAGCGATAACAACCCCGGCGGCTCTCCTCCATACAGTTGTTGTAGGGCTCACTTTGTCAAAGTCTTCTATAAATGCCGACCACACATACTATTTGAATGCGGGGACCGTTTGGGCTTTTCTCCTGCATTGTCTATTGTGAGCACTTAAGAAATATTTATCAGTGGACGATCCTCTTAGGACTACCACGCCAAACTGACCCCCAACCCAAGGCTCCTTCTCCTTCCTCTCTCCGCAGGCTGCAGAACCCTCTAACTTGGGCCCCAGAGACCTGCGGGGGAAACTGTTCCCGGCCCAGAAGGCTTGGATTTTCCAGGCCGTCGGCACCAGCCTCCCACTTCTGGACTCCCTGGGCCCGTGAGTGGCCGAGGATGGGCCTTTGCACGGCTGGGGCAGGGCCCTCCATCGGCCACCCACGCCGGACAGGGAGGACTCAGCCGAGATGCTCATCCGGGTCTCTCCTCCCTCACGCCAGGCTGGGAAAATCCCCGAGTGACCAGCAAGGGGCAGCATCAGCCAGGCTTGTTCCTTTGTCCCTCAGCCCCGGCAGCCCGGGAGTGAGTCTTGCCTAAGCTGCCTCCCAGCCCTGGATAGAGCCAGTGGGGAGAGGGAAGCAGGAGCCTAAGGGAGGGTCTCATCTACAGAGAGCTCCATTTATTCTGGAAGAATAAGAGGATTCTGGGGTGGGTGTCGGGGTAAATATGGCACTGTGGGTCTGTCCAGGGCCCCCCTTTCCAAGCGAGAAGGGGGCAACCTTTCTGGGTGCGTCCGTGTCCGTGTGGAGCCGTGTGTGGGGAGTGGATGCCACACAGGCCCCTCGGTGTCCTCCCCATCTTTCCCCGGGCTTGGTGACCCAGGGGGGCGAGAATAAGGACCTGGATTTTCATAGTCTCTGGGAGGCCAGGACAACGGGGTTCTCAAAGCAGTGGGCTTCCTTGTCGCCGGCGGCATCGGCAGCGTCCTCGTCCTCGCTGTGCGGGCAGCACCTGCAGCAGGCGGTGATGGCGCGGTCCCAAGGCTGCAGGGAGTGGAGCCAGAGCGGGAGGAAGGCCCAGGATCTCAGGCGTCGGGGCAGCCAGGCGGGCCTGTGCCGCTGCAGCGCGTTGATGAGGATGACCAGGGCTAGGAGCACCAGCACCGGCCCTCCCACGGCCGCCAGCACCACACCTCCTGCCACGGACAGCCCAAAGACTGCCAGGGGTATCAGGAAGAAGCTGAAGAGCAAGTAGACGCCGGCTACCCAGCGGTAAAGGGCTGTCACGTTCCCAAACTTCTTGGCCAAGGGGATGGGCAGGCGGAGGGTAGGCACCACATACCACAGCAAAATCCCAGCCATGTTAAAGAACAGGTGGATGAGCGAGACCTAGAAGGAAATCTAGGTTAGTACAGAAAGAGGCCAGAGGCCCTCTCTTCATTCCCCAGGAAGAGTGTTGCCCATCCAGGACCAGCTTCTGGGTAAGGATGGATTCAGGAGGGGCCACAAAGGGGTGTTTTATAGAACAGCCTGGGGTGCAAAGACCCTCAGGGCCGCCCTGGGTGACCAGGTTTGCCTCAGCACAGGGGTTACTGAGGGCATTTCTCCTGGATCCCTGCCCCACCCTAGATCTTTCCTAATAATCCCTTAATCAGTTCATGATAACCTGGGACAAATCAGGCATGATAAAATGTTGGTGAGATTGGGATTAATTGGGTAAGGGTGACTCAGTGACAACTTGGGGCAAAGTCTGGGGCCTTGTTCTCATCCCTGCCCCTCAGTGTGCTGGCCCACACAGGTGGATAAATTTGGTGGCAAAGGGAGGGGAAGAAATACGAGTAGTGGTAGGATGAAGGAAAGGTTTTTTCTTATAATCTGGGAGACTTGAGCCTAGCTACATGTAGAGAGAAAGAGCCAGGAAAGAGAAAAATGGAAGATGCTGAAGAAAGAAGACATGAATGTTAGTAGAGATAGAATTCAGGGCACAGATGGAGGATTTCATGGATCTAGGCCCAGTGAATAGAGAAAACCCATGTCAAAAATGGAATTGGGTATACTAGAGGCTCAGGAAAGTGCCATCCTATTGAGGCTAATATCTCCCCCATTCCAGACTCTGCCCCCAACCTAGGAGTGGAAACTAGAGAAAAGAATTTTCCTATGGAGAAGGGCTTTGAGAGAATCTAGTCCTGGTCTCAGCCACATTAAGATACCTGGACAGCACTGAGCAGCATTTCAGCAGGACTGGCGAGCGCGGCCAGCAAAGCCGTGGTGGTTGTGCCGATGTTAGAACCCAGGAAGAGGGGGTATGCCCGATCTAGGCTGATAACTCCAATGCCTAGAGGAGAACAGGGGAGTCACTTGGAGGCTAGACCTAAGAAGTACCTCTGGGAGAAAGCAGGTAAATGCTAGCCTGGTACTCCCATCCCCATACCTGGAGTAGAGAAGGAGCCTCACCTACTCACTCCAGAACCTTCTCTTCCCTTCTCTAGCAGTCTCTCATCACCACTATGTGTCCAGGCAGGAAAAGGCTATCCCTCACACCAAGACTCCTATCCTAGCATTTCCTCCTCCATGATGAGTACCCAGTGATAATTCATGTTTAACCCAGATCAAATTGCTTACCATCTCCCAGAAGGGGGAGAAACTTGGATCATTTAACTTCAGAAGACTTATGTGGAGAAATTGTTATTACATGTAACTGGTAAAATAAAATATCTTTACAAAAAAAAAAAAAAAAAAGATAAGTGCCCAGGCAAGTGGGGGCTGCCCATGACACCAGCACCTATTCATTCCTTCCTTTTCATAGTATACAGGAAAATGAAGTTGTTCTTCTAAGGCCATATTGGTGAACCCTATGGAGACTGTTCCCCTCCCCTTCTCCACCAGACCTGAGGACATTTCTCACATGCCCTGCCCCTCCACCCAGCAGCCAATGGGAGCACACAGCAGGTAAGGTGGACAACTCACAGGTAGCAGAGCTGGAGGGGAGTAGAGTGTTAGGGCTACTCCCCTCCCCCTCTCTACACTCATTGAGGACATTTCTCACATGCCCCGCCCCTCCACCCAGCAGCCAATGGGAGCACACAGCAGGTAAGGTGGACAACTCACAGGTAGCAGAGCTGGAGGGGAGCAGAGTGTTAGGGCTACTCCCCTCCCCCTCTCTACACTCATTGAGGACATTTCTCACATGCCCAGCCCCTCTGCCCAGCAGCCAATGGGAGTGCACAAGGAAAGGAAGTTGAATAGGGCTATTAAGTTATTAAAATGAGATAATGGGCTATAAAAGCCTTGATTGAATAAAGTATAAACACTCCCAAGTAGTTTAAAAACACAAAAGGGCTGAAAATCTCAACCAGAATGGAGAAGTAAAAATGTACAATGACTTGGATCAGTTGTATAATATTTGTATTTCTGCCCTAGCTGAGGGACTGTTATTTGTATTCGAAGAGTAGACTGCTCTCCCTTCTCCTGGGGGAAAAGATAAAAAGACTTGAAGAGCCTGAAGTGAGCTATTAGGGACAATGAAATATTCCTAAACGAGGCAGAAGTGGTTTTAGTGGGGGAAAAATGGTGGAGGGATATCAAAGATAGAAGAAGGAAGATTTGGCATCTATTAGGATATTAGAATAGCTGTTGTCCAGAGGAAAAAGGGAAAGGACAGCTTGTGCGCTTAGAGCTTAAAAATGAATTTGAGGCTCTTTCCAGAGAGGAGGGAGCTGAATGCTCTAGGGAGGAAGCAGCTGCATGTTCTTCCAAGAAGAACTTCCATAGAACCTTGAAGTCATCAGGTGAGAGATGTTCCATGGAGGATCAGAGGAAGAAAAGTGTAGTTGTATGTTGGTGCTTCCCCACTCAGAGACTCGTGAACCCAAGGGCAATAACAAATAGATCTGTTGTCTTCCCAGGGCATATACCCAAGGCCTAATAGAGGACCTCCCAAGACTGAACAAAACAGATGACTATTCCCCACTTATGGTGATTCACACAGGCACAAATGATACTGCCAAAAGGAATCTAAAAAGTATTGCCAATCACAATGAAGTCTCGGGCAAGACACTGAAGGCCACAGAGGCAGACAGGCTGTTTTCCTCACTGTTACCCATTGAAGGCAAGGGCTGAAAAAAAGAAAAGTTAATTTGGGAAGGGAACAGCTGGCCAAGAAGGTGGTACCTGAGAATGGGATTTAGACTTCTGGACCACTGCTTAAACTAGCAGGATGAGAGATTCTCAGGCAGCTCTGGAGTTTGTTGTTGTTCCATCGTTTCAGTCATGTCTGACTCTTGGTGACTCCATTTGGGGTTTTCTTAGCAAAGATACTGGAGTGGTTGGCCATTTCCTTTCCCCGCTCATTTGATGTAGGAGGAAGTGGAGGCAGACAGGGTGAAGTGACCTGGTTATACAGCTAGTAACTTTCTGAGATCAAACTTGAACTTGGGAAGAGGAGTCTTCCTGACTTCAAGCCCAGAACTCTAAGCAAAACTTACTTGGCTACCTAGCTACCCAGCTATGGAGTAAACCTAAACAAGGCTGGTCAGAATGTATTTACTATGGGGGCAGCTAGGTGGCTCAGTGAATTTAGAGCCATTCCGGGAGATAGGAGGTCCTGGGTTCAAATTTGGCCTCAGACATTTCCTAGCTGTGTGATCCTGGGCAAGTCACTTAGCCCCCATTGCCTAGCCTTTACTTCTCTTCTGCCTTGGAACCAATACACAGTATTGATTATAAAAACAGAAGGTAAGGGTTTAAAAAAATGAATATATTTACTAGATATCTTGTAAATTTAATCAAAAAGTCTTTAAACCAAAAAGGAATGGGAAAGAGAAAATGTTTCCTATATATATTCCACAAACTAGATATAGAGAGAAGCTATAATAAAGAATGGAAGTTCAGATACTCATTGGTTCATAGGAAAATCAAGAAAAGAACCAATAATAAAACCAATGGCCGCAAGGGTCTATAGACAAATGCTTAAAGATTGGGGTGGGGGGTGGGAGGAGAGAGAAACTAGAGTCTTAATGTGAGGAAGCAAATTTGACCTCATAGGTAGTGCTGAGACTTGGAGAGATGAAATGGATGTATAGTCTAAGGTTCTTGAAAGATATAGCTTTCAAGAGAAAAAAAAAGAGAGAATAGATAAAAGGTGGGGCAGAGGGTAGCACTGCATATTAAGAAGATATGTGAGGAAATCCAGACACCAGAGGGAGGAGGCAATGATAAAAGAGTATTTGGGCAAAGGAATAGTATTTAGATGATATTCCTCAAGGGAGGGAAAAACAGAAGTGATTTGGTCATTGCAGTATGCTACAGACTATCTGTAAATGAAGAGTAAATAGATGAAGAGTTTGGGGGAAAGATTACAAGCTTGGTACAGAAGTATTTTATAGTAGGACTTAGACGATCCAGACTTCTGCTGGAGCTCTCAGTCCTGATGAATCCAGAGAAGCTAATAACATCTCAACCTGCCTTAGTGATGAGTCCATCCTTCAAAAGGTGGAGGAACCAATGAGGGGAAATTCTATTCTGGATCCAATTTTTGCTAATAGGGAGGACCTGGTTGTTGTTGTAGGAATGATAGGGAAATTGGGGGAAAATGACTTCTCTCTCCTAAAGTTTTTGATAGAGGAGAGGAAACCTGGGCATAATCTGAAATACTCCCAAGATATTAGGAAAGCTAGACTTAAAAGTGTTCAGATGACTAAAAATGGACTAAAAAAATCTACTGGGGAAGATAGCACAAAAGGAACAGAAGCAACATAAAATTGAAATCTGAAAATACAAAGGAGAACAACTCCAACAAGAAAGAAAAAAAATGGGATTTATCTAAAGAGAATGATGTGGATGCATAGGGAACTCACCAACCAATACAGATTTTAAAAAGAAATATTCAGAAATGGAAACAAAGCCAGGTAATAGAGGATGGATAAAAGAACATGACATGGTCTTATTTTTTTTAAAAACTCCAAGAATGCCAACCCTCATAATGAACCAAGGCTAGCAAGGAAAGCTGGGAACTTTCTATTGAGAGAAAAGGAGTATTACGGAGTAGACAAGAGAAAGATAATCTAACGAGTGAGCAGAATTGCTCAATTCTCATTTCTTTGCCAAGGTAAATGACCTTTGCACTGGAAATGACAGAACCAAATAGTTAACAGTTAATATCCAAGATAAATAAGGAGATATTAAGAGGTTATCTAGTTCTAGGATATCTAGAATACCTTGATGTATTTAAGTTATCTGGCCCAGATGAAAAATATCTTTAGTTTATAAAAGAACTGACAGGTATGATTACTGAACCAAGGTTAATAATACTTAAAAGATCATAGAAAATAGGAGAAGAATCATAGGATTGGAGAAAGGCAAATGTTTTCCTGATTTCCAGAAAAGAAAAGGAAAAAATCTTCCAACTCTAGCCAAGTGAGATTGACATTGATATTGGGGAAAATTCTAGAGTAGGTCATTAAAAAGATGATGAGTGAATATCTAGAGAGGGAAGTAGTAATTGAATTCAATGAGTGGGAATGGTTTCTTCGATAGCAGGTTATGCCAGACTAATCTAATTTCCATTGATGACAATATTAACCTGATAGAAGGGAATTCTCTAGAGTTTAATTGAATTTTAGTAAAGTTTTGAATAAAGTATCTCATACTATTCTTGTGGGGAAGACAGAGGGAGTCAAACTATATAATAATTCAATTAGATAACAGAATTAGTTAAAGAACTGGACTAAAGGAGTAATTGTTGGGATAGCTAGGTGGCTCAGTAGATAGAGAGCCAGACCTAGAGAAGGGAGGTCCTGGGTTTAAATATGGCCTCAGATATTTTCGAGCTGTGTGACCCTGGGCAAGTCACTTAACCCCAATTGCCTAGTCCTTACCTCTCTTTCACCTTGGAACTGAAACTCAGTATCAATTCTAAGACAGAAAGTAAGGGTTTAAAAAAAAAAAAGAGTAGTTGTTAGTGGTTCAATGTCAATGTGGCAAGAAGTCTCCTGTGTACCCTTGGAATCTGTACTTGGCCCTATGCTATTTAATTTTTTAATCAATGATTTGAATAGCAAAGATGTTACACTTATCAAATATACATAACCTAAAGCTGAGTAGGATAACTAACACAAGAAACGAGAGTGTCAGAATCCAATAAGATCTTTCTTTTTAAAACTCTTACCTTCCACCTTGGAACCAGTGCAGAAGAACAGTAAGGGGTTAAGTGACTTGTCCAGAGTCACATAGCTAGGAAACATGAAGCCAGATTTGAACCCAGAATCTCCCATCTCTAGCCTGACTCTCAATTCAGTGAGCCATGTAATTGTCCCCCAATAAGATCTTTATTGGACTGAATCTAATTAGATTAAATTCATAGGAATAAATGTAAAGTATTACACTTGACTATTTAAAAAAAAAATCAACTTCTTGTGTTTACTTTTTGCACAGTTACTTGTGTATTTGTGGAAGAGTGCAACTCAGGATTTTTAGGAGGAAGGAAGGGTGGGGAAGAATGTTTTGTAAATACTTTGCTTTTGTTAAGCTATCTTAAGAAATTCTTTTGCTTTGGAAAAAAAAGTCATTTTCATAAATAAGCTCTGACGACCAAATCCTTAAGAGTACATAATCTCTTTCTGTCTGACTTCGTGAGCTTACTTCTAGAAGCATGACAGAAGGACCCATTCATTGCTTCAAAGTACTCACACGGATCCTCATAGTTGTTTTGTCTCTGCTGACTGGATGGTGATCAAAAAAAAGTGGGGCAGCTGGGTAGCTGAGTGGATTGAGAGTCAGGCCTAGAGACAGGAGGTCCTAGGTTCAAACCCGGCCTCAGCCACTTCCCAGCTGTGTGACCCTGGGCAAGTCACTTGACCCCCATTGCCCACCCTTACTAATCTTCCACCTATGAGACAATATACCGAAGTACAAGGGTTTAAAAAAAAAAAAGTGTTTTCATTTGGATGCTGAGCCAGACCTGAGAATCCATCCAAAAGGTTGGAAACTGATATAGGAAGCTCCTTTTTGTTAACCTCAAACAAAACAAAAACCACTAACAACTACTCTTTTTTTTTTTTTAAACCCTTACTTTCTGTCTTAGAATTGATACTGAGTTTCAGTTCCAAGGTGAAAGAGAGGTAAGGACTAGGCAATTGGGGTTAAGTGACTTGCCCAGGGTCACACAGCTAGAGAAAAACTGCTCTGTGTGACCCTGGGCAAGTCACTTTACCCCCATTGCCTAGCCCTTACCACTCTTCTGCCTTGGAGCCAATACACAGTATTGATTTCAAGACGGAAGGTAAGGGGTTAAAAAAAAAAAAAACTGCTGTAAGCCTCTAGATTACAGCTCAGTTAGTGACAGCAGCCAGCTCTGTGCTTCCCGCTCATGGCCGCCATCTTGCCCCAGCTTGCCATGAATACAGGGTACCATCTCCCTTTCTGTTTCGGTTATATATATTCTTTTCTAAGCTCAGATGACAGAACCAGAGACAGAAATGACCCATGTATGGCTTTGTGAGCTTCAAAAGGTCGGAAGAGCTGCCAAAGGTCCAGAGACTGGAGTCCACGGCAGAATCTGCCAGTCGCCACATCAGCTGGGACCAGTGAGGAGCCAGGCCTGAGGAGAGACCCGCCGGACCTGGTCCAACAGTGAACTGACATAGCAGCCAATACAGTGTGTCCTATTTGTCCGTCATCTATGTCACTCCCCAAAGTAGAGTTGGTAGAGGGATTGTTCAGTAATTATCACTGTAAGTTTGAGTTCCTTCTTTCCAGGGGGGTGAGAGATGTATTGAGAGAAGAGAGCGTTCCAGAATGAGGAGACTGTTATACTTCAGCTTTTGTTATACCTTCTCAATAAATATTGTTTTGTGAAAGGTAAATGGTTGCTGAGATCAAATGGCCAGTTGATATCGGGGAGATGTTAACAGGTAAACATTGATAACATGAGGGACACATCGGATGGGGGCTCAGCAGCAAGAGCGTTAGATGTCCTCAGCCTTTCAGGGTTGTCCTTGGAACTCCAAGAAAAGTAGCAGGCTCTCTCTGGGGACCTGACCCACTAAAAAATGTGATTTGGCAAAGAAGCTCAGAACCTATATATTACATGCAAAAAATGGGGAGAGTTTGTCTAAATAGGTGACAGTTTATCTAAAAGATATTTGGGGGTTCTAGTAGACTTCAAGCTCAAAATATGGATCAGTGACTCCATACATCAGACAAGAAAATTCATGGAATTTTGTGTTGCATTAAGAAATTGGTAGGGACAGCTAGGTAGAATAGTGGATAGAATACCAGGCCTGGAATCAGGAAGACCTGGGTTCAAATGAGACCTCAGATACTTCTCAACTGTGTGACTCTAGGCAAATCACTTAACCCCAATTGCCTTAGCCCTTTGTGCTCTTCTACCATAGAATCATAAGGGTTTTTTTTGTTTTTTTGTTTTAAACCTTTACCTTCTGTCTTGGAATCAATACTGTGTATTGGTCCCAAGGCAGAAGAGTGGTAAGGGCTAGGCAATGGGGGTCAAGTGACTTGCCTAGGGTCACACAGCTAGGAAGTGTCTGAGGCCAGATTTGAACATAGGACCTCCTATCTCTAGGCCTGGTTCTCAATCCACTGAGCCACTCAGCTGCCCCCTATTTTTTTTTTTAAACCCTTAACTTCTGTGTATTGACTTATAGGTGGAAGAGTGGTAAGGGTAGGCAATGGGGGTCAAGTGACTTGCCCAGGGTCACACAGCTGGGAAGTGTCTGAG
>NC_058131.1:269007799-269021189 GCF_016433145.1 Gracilinanus agilis | reverse complement strand
AGAAAGAAAGAAAGAAAGAAAGAAAGAAAGAAAGAAAGAAAGAAAGAAAGAAAGAAAGAAAGAAAGACAACGAAAGAAAGAAATTGGTAGTCTGGCCAGATTTCATCTGGAGCAAGTATGCTAAGTATTCTACCTGCCCACACTTTAAAATACTGGTAAATGAGAATGTCCAAAGGAAAGAAACTAGTATGGTAAAGAGTTATGGTGAAGTACAATAAAGGGTTTGGTCATGTTTTATGGGAACTGTTTGAAGGAAGTGGGAATGTTTAGCCTGGAGAAGAAAAGACTCAGGGGAGGACATGATTGCTGTCTTTAAATATTTGAAGAGCTGTCATGTGGAAAGGGGATTAGATCTGTTCTGTTTGACCCCAGAGGGCAGAACCAAAAGTAATAGGTGGAAATTGCAAAGAGGCAAATTTAGATCTGAAAAGTTAAGAAAAACCTCTAAACACTCAGAACTGCTCAAAAGTAAAATGGACTGCTTTGAGAGACAGGCAGTTCTCCCTCTTTGTTTATGACTGCATCACCACTGAAGTCCCTTCCAACTCTCAAATTCTGCAATTATGTGAATCTGAATTTTCAGTATGGGCCTCATCACCTGTCACCTTAGGATGAGGCAAAGGCACTGGTACCAAGTATGAGTTTGTTTGGGCGCTGAGGACCCAAACACAGCTATTTACTGACTAAGTTCTGGATCAGATTTCTTTGCTGCCACTTTCCTTTAACATAAGACCCTGGATGGTGGGAGTATCAGTCATTTCATATTTTCCTCAATTTATGGCTAGCAAACTCCCTCTCCGTCTAATTCCTATCATTCAGAGTTACTGTCCCAGAATCTGAAGAGCTGGGAGAAACCTGAGATGCCATTTAATTGAACCCAACCACAAACAAAATTATCTTCTATAACATTCTCAACAAGAGGCCATCCAACCTTTGCTTGAAGACCATCATTGAGGGGGAAACCACTACTTCCCACAGCAGCCCATTTCACTTCTGACTAGCTATAATTATTGGGAAGTTCTCCCTTTTATCAAGCCTAATTTTTCCATTTTGCAGATTCCACCTAGTTCTGAACTCTGGGGCCTGCACTCAAGCAGAACGAGTCTAATAATCCCTTTTCCACATGACAGCCCAAATACCTGAAGATAACTATCATGCCCACCTCTGCCCCCAAGGCTTATTTTCTCCAGAGTAAACATCCCTAGTTCTTTCAACCAATCCTTATATGGCATGAACCCCAGGCCCCTCATCACCCTTATTGCCTCTCTTTGGACCCTTTCCAGTTTATGAAGTCCTACCTAGTGTGTGGTGCTCAGAATGAAACACAGTACTACAGATGTGCTCTGATAGGGTAGAATACAAAGGAACTGACACTACTGTAGTCTAGTACGTAAAATATACAAGTATATTTTATAATATACTTCTTTTTTTTTTTTTAACCTTAACCTTGGAGCAGGTTGGTGGTTCAGTGGATAGAATGCCAGGCCAGAAGACCAGAGGTCTAGGGTTCAAATCTGGCTTTAGACACTTTCTAGCTGTGTGACCCTGGGCAAGTCACTTAACCTCCACTGCCTAACCCTTACTGCTCTTCTGCCTTTGAAATGATACTTAGTACTGATTCTAACACTGAAGGTAAGGGTTTAAATCTACACATTTGATAAACATGCCATCCATTCCTTTACTCAAGTAATTGGAAGAATGTCAAAATGCAAAGATATACCCATTTGGAAAATGGTCAGGAATATAAACAGGCAGTTCTCAGGAAGAAATTAAAACCATCCACAGCCATATAAAAAAATATTCCAAATCACTACTGATTAGAGAAATGCGAATTAAAACAACTCTGAGACACTACCTCCATCTAGTAGATTGTCTAACATGACCAAAAAGGAAAATGATAAATGCTGGAGGGGATGTGGGAAAATTGGGGCCCTAATACACTGTTGGTGGAGCTGTGAACCGATTCAACCATTCTGGAGAGCAATATGGAACCAGGCTTACAGGGCCATAAAACTATGAATATTCTTTGATCCAGCTATACCACCAGTGGTTCAGTATCCCAAAGAGAGCGAAGATAGCTACCTGTACCAAAATATTTTTAGCAGATCTTTTTTTTTTAACCCTTACCTTCTAGAAGTAAGCTCACAAAGTCAGACAGAAAGAGATTATGTACTCTAAGGATTTGGTCATCAGAGCTTATTTATGAAATTTCTATTATATGTGTGACATGCAGCATCTATCATTACATGAGCAATATGGAAATATGTATTACATGAAAATAGGGATATAACCTATATCAGACTATTTATCACCTTGAGGAATGGGGAAGGATAGAGAGGAGAAAACTTGAATTCTAAAATATGAAAAAACAATTGTCAAAAATTGTTTCTACATGTAACAGAAAAAAAACAAAAGAAAACTGAGGAAAAAAGTCATGAGACCAACAAGATGGCAACTGAATATCTTCCTTAGTCCCCACTAATTCTCAAAAAGAAAAAAAAAAGAGGAATTATATACCAGGTATGGAGTTGTTTTAGTTGTACCCACGGGACCAAAAAAATGGTAAAAATATGATTTAAAAAGGATATGGTAAAAATCCTTATGAATTAGCAGTGAAGAATGTTAGTCTTTAAAGTGCTCACTACACACCTCCACTGTCTTATCAGAGACACACAAACTGACCTTACCCATAAACTTGAATGTGAGACCTGTTATTGGCATCCCCTCCTGCTGTAGAGAGTTGGGTTTTTTTTGTTTTTTTTTTTTAGGCAATGGGGGTTAAGTGACTTGCCCAGGGTCACACAGCTGGGAAGTATCTGAAGCCAGATTTGAACCTAGGACCTCCTGTATCTAGGACTGGCTCTCAATCCACTGAGCTACCCAGCTGCCCTCTGTAGAGAGTTTTCTAGCACACTTCATTCTGCCCATTTCCTCCCACCTCAAATGCCCACTCTCCTCCTCCCATGTGAGGAGGGAAGGGAAAGGGGAGAGGGGGAAGACTACTATCTTCTGCTTGAGGTAATCCCTAAATTGAGAACCTTTAAGGCTACAGAGACTGTTAGGAATAGCCTTTATACTCTCTCTAACCTGCAAAAAGTGGAAGATAATGATTGAGTTCAGCCAGAAAAGAGAAGAATTGAAGAGGAACTGAGGTTCAAGACCAGTATGAATGGCTAAACCAGGCCTGAAGGAAAGAGGGCTACTTAGGGGGAGCCAGTCCTGTTCCCTAAAAGGCTACCCAATATGGAAGGAAGCCAAGTCACCTTTGTAGTTCACCCCCAGTGATGTATTTTCATGGAAAGGGCATGGTATCAGAAAGAGGATGACAGGAAAATACAAGGAAAAAGGTTGAAACTCAAAAGATTTCAAGAAAAAGAAAATAGAGAGGATACAAGAACTAGAAGGAAAGATGTAATACTAAACCCCATCAAAGACATTACAAAGCTTTCTTAATAAATATTATAGGAAAATGATAGCCAATAACAGCTAGCATTTAAATAGTATTTTAAGGTTTGCAAAACCCTTTAAATTTTTCTCATTTTATCCTTTTAACAACTCTGAGAGGTAAAAGTTATCATTATCCTAATTTTATATATAAGAAAATTGAGCAGACAGAGATTAAGTGACCTGCCCAGAGTCATATAGATAACAAGAATCTGAGGCCAAATTTGAACTCAGATCTTCCTGACTCTAAGTCATTGCTCTATTGATTGGAGAAGCTAACTGCCTCAGGAATTCCTGGGGGAAAAACAGAAATCAGTGGAGTTCCTAAAACACGTGAAACAATAATAAGAAACTCCTGAATGGCTCAAAAGAGAAATAAAATCCCATTAGAAAAGAAATTAGGAATCAATATGTGTCAGAAGTTATCATTTTCAATGCAAGTAATAAAATACCCTATTAGCAGATTAGAAAAAAATTGAATCTAAAATGGAGTTTCTTAAAGAAAGCAAAAGAATGAAGAAATACTGAAATGGAGGGAAATCTGGCAGAAGAGAAGGAAAAGACAACCATATTAAAAGAACACATGATCTTTACACAAGCCAAAGCCTTTGACCTTGAAGATAGGATATGCAGAGACAACTTGGGAATCATAGGTCTCCCAGAAAAACAAGACAAATAAAAAAGGCTGAACACTATATTGCAGGAAGTAATACAAGAAAACTGCCCCAAATCTCTGAATATAGAAAACAAAGCACCAATGAAAGAGTCCACAAATTACCTCTAGAAGAAAAAAACCCAACCCTACACTTCAAACTCTAAGACACAGTATTCAAAACTGAATGATTCTAATGACAAGTTTTATAAGTGGTCAAGATAAAGACCTTAAAATATAAAGGACAGGAAATTTGAATAATACAAGATTATTGTGCACTCACTGGAAATAGCAGAAAGGAATGGTTTAGCGCAGAAAAGTCATACTCAGCCTGTGGGCCAGCAAAACTCCTAAGTACAGCCCAAACAAATTAAAATGTAATTAGAAAGGGGGCAGCTGGGTGGCTCAGTGGATTGAGAGCCAGAGCCAGATATGGGAGGTCCTAGGTTCAAATCTGACCTCAGACACTTCCCAGCTGTGTGACCCTGGGCAAGTCACTGAACCCCTATTGCCCACCCTTACCACTCTTCTGCCTTGGAACCAATACATAGTATTGACTCTAAGGCAGAAAGTAAGGGTTTAAGAAAAATGTAATTAGAAAATGTCTAACAAAATAAATAAAAATGTTTCGCATTATTATAATGTTAATTTGTGGTTTTTAAAGTCAACATGCAACTGAAAAGGATGTTTCTTCTTGATTTTGGCACCACTGTGCATATTTCAAAAGCAAAGGAATTGTAATTGCAACCCAAAATGATGTATCCTACAACTAACTGCAAGGCTAGTCACAGAAAAAAAATGATAGACATTCAACAGCAAAGATCCAAGCACTGAGGGCCCTCCACTAGATACCTCCTTCCATGTTCATATCAAATTATCTATGACATTCTTTGGGTCAACAGTCGGCAACCTTTTTGGCCGTGAGAGCCATAAACGCCTGGGGAAAGAGGAGGATGGAGGTGGAAGACTTCTGGAATATGGGGCAGGGACTGAAGGCCCCCCTGGGACACATCCTGGGGCTCTGCCCAAACTGGCTGGTCAGGAGGTGGAGCCAGATATGGCTCGAGAGCCATACGTTGCCGACCCCTGGTCTGGCATTCAACCAGTTCTGGCTCTACTCTCAACTCCAAGGATTCTTAACATGGAATCTATGAACTTGTTTAAAATTTTTTTAAAAAATTACATGTCAATAGACTTGCTTTCTTTTGTAATCCAATATTTTATTTTTATGCATTATTCTGAGGAGTTCATATATTCCACCAGATTGCCAGAAGGGTCTATAAAATAAAAAAGACTAAGAATCTCAATCTTGTCCACAAAAAAATATCAAATTCTTTGTTAAAATTGAGGGAATTGTGGGCAGCTGGGTAGCTCAGTGGATTGAGAGTCAGACCTAGAGACGGGAGGTCCTAGTCTCAAATCTGGCCTCAGACACTTCCCATCTGTGTGACCCTGGGCAAGTCACTTGACCCCCATTGCCCACCCTTACCACTCTTCTGCCTAGGAGCCAATACATAGAAGTTAAGGGTTTAAAAAAAATTAAAAAAAAAATAAAATTGAGGGAATTCTCTAGGTTACTAGTTTCATAACTGTCAAAAAGGAAATTAATTGAAAAGACCTCCAGGAACTGATGCAGAGAGAAAGGAGCAGAACCAGAAGAACATTGTACACAGAGACTGATATACTGTGGTAAAATAGAATGTAATGGACCTCGGTACCAGCAGAAAGCAATGACACAGGACCGCTCTGAGGGATTTATGGTAAAGAACACTACCCACATTCAGAAGAAGAACTGCAGGAGAGGAAACATATAAGAAAAACAACTGCTTGAACGCATGGGTTGAGGTGGACATTCGACAAACTCGAAACTACCACACCAATGCAACTATCAACAATTTGGAAATTGGTCTTGATCAATGACACATGTTAAAACTAGTGGAAATGCGCATCGGCCATGGGTGGAGGGAGGGGGGGGAGGGGGAAAGTAGGAGCATGAATCATGTAACCATGTTAAAAATGAATATTAATAAATGTTTTTAAAAAAAGGAAATTAGTTTAGCCTGGCAAAACCTGTTCATGATGAAACAATGCTTTCTGTGACTGTTGTTTCCTTTTCTAGGTGTTCCCTTTAAAAAATTTTGTAATTTTGCCAGGAACTGATGTCAAACCAATGGCCAATAGTTTGTACAAACCATTCTCTTCCCTTTTTTTGAAAATGAGGATACCTTTGGCCTTCTCTCATTCAATAATGACTTTTACTCTCTCCATATCTTTCAAAGTAGCTATCAATCACACTCCTGTTGGTTCTCACAGTATTCTAGAATATTGCTCATCAAGACTAGGTGGCTTACAAAATGATAGTAAAGGAAAATAATAAATGTTGGAAGGCATGTGCCCAAATTGAGACACTAATGCATTGCTGGTGGAGTTGTGAATTAATCGAACCATTCTAGAAGACAATTTGGAATTATGCCCAAAAGGCTTTAAAAGATTATATGCCCTTTGTTCCAGCAATACCATTACTAGGTTTGTATCCCAAAGAGATAATAAGGAAAAATACCTGTAAAAATATTAATAGCTGTGCTCTTTGTGATGGCAAAAAATTGGAAAATGAAGGGTTGTCCCTCAATTGGGGAATGGCTGAACAAATTGTGATATATGATGGTGATGGAATACTATTATGCTCTAAGGAATGATGATCTGGAGGATTTCTATATGAACTTGAAGGACCTCAGTGAACTGATGCAGAATGAAACGAGTAGAACCAGAGGAATATCGTACACAGAAAGTAAAACATTGTGGAACAATCCAATGTAATAGTCTTTGCTACTAGTAGCAATGCAAGAAGCCAGGACACTCCTGAAGGACTAATGGGAAGGAAAGAATGCTATCCACAATGAGAAAAAGAACTATGAGAAAAGAAGCGCAAAATAAAAACATATGACATCACACAATATACGGGTATGTGATTATCAATTGTTAACACTTGTACAACCCAGTGGAATTGCTTGTCAGCTCTGGGAGGGGGGAGGGAAGAGGAGAGGGAAAGAAAATGAAAAAAGAAGAAAATGAAAACAACATGGGAAAATATTTTAAAATTTAAAAAAAAGATTAAAAAAAAGACTAGGTGGCTTAAACTCATCAAGGGCAGCAAGGCTAGCTTGCTATCTACCTATTTATCTGGGGCATCAACTCCCTACTCATTATTTTTTCTGTCCAAAGATCATTTTCCTTGGTAGAAAATAGGGAATCCAAATAAGACTTGAGCAGTTTCTTGTTTTCTCGATCACTGATTATCATTCCATTCATCCAAGCACCAACTCTATCCCTTATTTGTTCTTTTTCCAACTATAGAAAAACATATATGCACACCAATACTTATGAAGCTATTCTTACAAGACCATACCATATTTCTGCAGCCCTCTCCTTTCATTGTTCCATCTAGAATGCCTCTTCTCTCATTGAATCCTACACATCTTCCTCTCATATTCCTTCCAAATTTTTGCATTCTTGGAAACCTGGTTCCCTACAAATAATTGTTTCCCTGGCTGCCCTCTCCAGTATTCAGCACTCCTTTTGTCATGCCCCCAAATACCTTGCCAACAGGAGGAATGAGAATAATCTTTGCATATGAGTGTGGTGGTATCCCTGTTACTGAGGGAAGTGATTCTCTTGGACTGCTTGAGTTTGGGAATTCCAAGCTGCAGTAGGGCTAAAGTCTTCGTGAAGGGGATTAGGGTGTCCAAACTAAGTTTAATGCCAATACAGTGAGCTCTCAGGAGCAGGGGGCCACTAGGCTGAGGTGGGGAAGAAGGTGGGGTTTTTTTCCCATTCAATGGGCAATTACATGTGATAACAAATTTCCACATAAGATTTCTGAAGTTATACAATCCAAATTGTCTCCCTCTAGGAAGGAGGTTTAATGGAAAAAACTGAACAAGTTTAAGCTTCTATGCTGATCAGTATTGGGAACCAGATCCAGAAGTGGCCACTGTACTTCTAGTCTGGACAAGAGAGGGAGTTCTAACCTCAAGAGAAAAAAAAACAAAACATATTACATCTCACTGTCTCTCCAAGCCATCATCATCCCTTTCACATTATCACTCAGCAACATCTCCTTTTGAAATTCACCAGACCTATCTGCATCACCTTGTTGAGAACCTGGTCACAGTCACCTATCAGCTTCTGGGTCATTTTTCCTGCTTCCTCAAGGAATTCAGGACCTGGTTCAGCCTAACTCTCTCTGCCCTCTTAACCTAAGACTTCAATATACATATTAATGCCCCCTTAAATACTCTGGCTTCCCAGATGATCGATTCTCTCCTGTGTCTTCACTCTACCTCAGTAATCCACAGAGAGGGACATACCTTAGATATCACCATCACCCATCTGATTCAATTCAGTGAACATTTATTCAGCCTCCATTATCATGTTACTTCTGTGATCTTGAATTATGGAATTCCTCTCATACTGTGGCTTTCTGTCCTCCTGAATCCATTCTTCATTCTTACTACAACCTTAAGTCTCTTTAATTCTCATTGTTTGTTAATCCATAACCCCTGGACTGGTTTCTCTTTCCTCCTTTCGTTGTCTTAAACCCATTGTTGCATCAGTCCAACTGTGTTCTGTTCTCTACTTTTGAATTCCTACTCCCCTTATTTTACTGCCATTTATACCTTGTAGAACTCCAGACCTGGGTTATTCCTAATAGATTCTTTCTCTTCTCTTACTCATATTCCACTGGAGAAAGTCACACAATTGTACTGACTGAGTCTACTATAAATTTATATTATCTAATCACATCTGGGCCCTCACTACTGCATGGCAATTTTTTTTTTATTCTTCACTGATACTCTGTCACTCTTAACAATCATTGAAAACCATATTTTCATCACTTTTTCTCACTCCTTCAGCAAAAGATCTCCTTTATTGAGAAAAGTATGAATGTTCACCATCATCCCGTTCTCTTCTCTTTTGTTGCATTCTCTGAGAAAAATATTACTTCCTCTTTACCAAAGTCAACCATCCCCCTACTTGTGCTTCTATAGAAGCTTGTCCCTTTTATCACTCCCCTTCTTTCATTTTCAGGTTTTTTTTCCCATTTACTGGCACCTTCCCTGTTGGATACAAATATGACCATATTGCCTTCATTCTTAAAAGTCTTTTGTTGATCAATTTCTTCAAGATATTATCTTATATCTCTTCTCCTTTTCACAACCAAACTCCTAGAAAAATCCATTTATATTCAGTGTCTCCATTTCCTGAGCTGAGATTTGATTTTTAATTCTTTGTAATCTAAATTTCAACCCTATCGGTCCATTTTGCCCTCCCCAATATTACCAGCAATAACTGCTGTCTCTAATTTTTTTCTATCTTTGTCCTTATCCTGCTTGACCTCTCCGTATTTTTTAACTTGGTATTGATTTCAATTCTCTTTTGTGGTTCTCCTCCTATCTATCTGAGTATTTCTTCTCAGTTTCTTTTTTTTTAAAATTTAAACATTTATTAATAATCATTTTTAACATGGTTACATGATTCATGCTCCTACTTTCCCCTTCACCCCCCCGCACTCCCCCCACCCATGGCCGACGCACATTTCCACTGGTTTTGTCATGTGTCTTCTCAGTTTCTTTTGCTGGACTTTCATCCATTCCCCAACCTCTCTCAAGGGTAGGTCTTAGGTACCTTTCACTTCAACACTCTTTTGGTGAATGCATCAGTTCTCACATATTTGTTAGCATCTTAATTTTTTTACATCTCTACAATTTTCCAAATAAGTTTTCCAATCATATGATCTATATTGTCTCTCTCCCTTCTTCCCTTCCCACTCCCAGAGCTGACAAGCAATTAAATCTGAGTTTTATGTGTATTATTAGCATCTTTACAACAAATATATCCCAAATGTATATCTATGCTTTTGATAGAATGTAATCTCCTTCAGGACTGGACCTGTTTAATTTTTGTCTTTACATCTCTAGTTACTAAGTGATTATTAAGTACTTGATGAATAAATGAATATACATTTGCCCAGTCTCTTTCCTGAACTCTAACTGCTGATCATCAACTACATGTTAGAAATCTCTACCTATATATCCAATCAGTAACTTAAAACCAGCATGTCCAAGAAGAACTTCATTGTCTCCCCACTAAGCTGCTCTCTTTTCTAAATTTTCCTATTCCTATTGAGGCCCAACCATTCTTCCTTTCACCCAAGTTCACTCTCTCTTTTTCTATCTTTCCAAAAAGCCTTATTAATTCTATCCTTTCAACATCTCTTCACATGGACCCCTGAATTTAGAATCTCATCACCAACCAAATGAACTATTGAAAAGCTTCCTAATAGACCTCCTTGCTTCTATTCTTTCTTTCCCTGATTTATTCTCCATGTAGCTGTCGGAACAATTTTCCTATAACATTAGTCTGGCATTGTAACATCACTGCTCAAAATCTTTTAATAGCTCACTATCATCTGGAAGAAAAAATAAAAACTTCCTAATCTGGCATTAAAAGACCTTCATAATGTGGCTCTCATCTATCCTTCAGTAAGATCAGATTAATCTCCTTGTGAACTGTACATTCCAGCCAAATTGGTCTACTGGTTGTTTCCTAAATTCAACTTTGAACATCCTATCTTGTGTCTTGGCACAGGAATAGTTGCCGCCCATCTGTACGCACTCTCTACTGGACTCTGCCTCCCAGAATCCCCGGCTTTTTCTAAGGTTCAACTCAGCTCCCAGATAAAATCTGTTCTGCTGCTTGATTTCCATGCCTACCCCCACACTCACTTCCAGTGCTGGTACATCTCCAATTTTCTTATATTTATTTATCTGTAAATGTAGTAAACTATTAGTAGAATGTAAACTCCTTGAAGGTAGCGACTGGCTTTTGTTTTCCTATTCTTAGCCCCTAGTATAATGTCTTATACATAATGGGCTTGTAGTAAATGTTTTTTGAGTAGAACTCAATTGAAATGAACCAGAATCTCTCATCACAAGCCCCATTACCAACCCAGTGAGGCCTCTCCTCTTACCTATCAGAGGAACAATGGCGGCAGTGAATACGCTGCTGCTCTGCACCACGAAGGTCATAATAGCGCCGACCACAATGGCCAAATAGCCACTGAGCCATCCAAAAGGAAAGGGGAATTCTGTAGGGAAACACCAAAGTTATTACAAGAATATCAACAAGAAGATTTGTCATTCATCTAATACATTGCAGTTCACATTCACAAAACTGGGATCCATATATTGCTACTATTAGTAAGAAGAATGAGAGCAATAATTCCTGACATTTCACCTTAGGGTTTAGGATGTGTTTTTCACATTATTGTTTTCGGTTCTCACTAAACTCCTTTGGGACAGATGGTTCAATTACTATCATCCCCATTTTATAGCCCCAGAGAACTCGACTTGCCCCAAGCTCACAGAGTGAGTTTGGCAGCAGACTGCTTAAGCCCATGTCTCTGGACTGGAAAAGTCCTATATTCTTTCCAATACATCCTTGCCATCTTGACTTCTCTGCTCCCTTTCCCAAACCCTAAACTAAGTCTCCCCTAATCCCCATCTCTCCCATCCATGTTCCTACCCCAGCTCTCCATCTTGCCTTCTCCAATCCCAGTTCCCTCTTACCAGCATTGATGACCTTCCGCACGACCTGGGCAATCTGGCCATGAAGGACGGAGTTGAGGAGGCGGACGATGAGGACCAGGCCAGAGCAGAGGGCCAGCAGAGAGCCAGCCAGGAGGATGAGGCCAATGGCCAGGTCGGTAAGGGTGGAACTCACAAAAATGTGGTGACCTAAGAGCGACAATACCCCACCCCACACCCCAGCAACTTATAGATCAGCAAGGACGGGGCTAGGGCTGAAAAGGGGGTCTGTGGGGATGACGATGGAAGATGGGGGTCAGGGGAAGATGAGGAGGGGAGTCAAGGAAATGTTCAAAGAGGGATGTTTCTCACAAAGTTCCACATTGACTGTGGTTGTGACATTCCTCTCTTGGCAAAGCGTGGTCCCGCAGGGGAAGCAGGATTGAATACTGCATTCACTGATGTTCTTCACAGGCACAGTTTCCACAGTCTGGATTAGAGTCAGACAGGATGGTCATAGATGGGGTTAGAGATCAGGAAGTTGGAGATTAGGAAGGAGTCAGAGGGCAATATTGGGAGAGTCAGGGTTTATAAGGCTGCCAATGGGGAGAGTTCTGGGGTCAGGCTAGCAAGGGGTCAGGGATTAGAGCTATACTGAGGAGTCCAGGGTCAGAGAGCCAGGATGAGCTTTGGCAATCTGGTGAAGTCTTATGAGTTTCTCAAAATGGTATTTTTTTAAATGGAAGGAAATACTAAATTATCAGTTAGAAATGAGTGAAAATAAAGTAACTTTTTTCTCATTCAAGTTTATGGACACCCTGAAATCTAGGGAGTCATGAACCTCAGGTTAAAAACCTTGGACTAGAGGAACCCTGATGAGGAAGTAGATTCTCTGTGACATATGATGCTTGGGAGATAGGGGTCTATTTGTGACCCAAAGCGTGTCCTCACCATCTCCTCCCGGGTGACGCACCACTGCTTGATGATGCTGTGGGTCACGTTGCCTGTGGCACTTTCTGAGATAGCTTTAGAGTCCAGCTGTGGAGGGCCAGGCCAGACAGTGAATGAGTTGAGAGCTCAATGATAGCCTAGGCTCAGCCTTATTCTTTCCTTTCTTCTTCCTCCCTTTCCTTCCTCCACCTCTCTCTCTCTCTCTCTCTCTCTCTCTCTCTCTCTCTCTCTCTCTCAGCAAGCCAAATAATGGTTATAATGTTTCCAAGAACAAATCCACATGCCTTAATTTTATGCTTGAAATAGAAATTCCTGTCAACTTCCATGGTAGAAGGAAGGAGGATATTGTGGGAGTTTTTACAATGATTTTATAATAAGTCAAACATGATAATTGCAATTCCAGTTTACATGCTAGAATATCTATGAAATAGTACACAGATTTTCCATAACTGTTCCTCGACTTTACCATGAGTTCATCAAGAAAATGGAAAGATATTTAGCAACTGTTTGATTTGAGCAACTCTTCTGTGAAGGCATACCCTGTAGTCTCTGTATATGTCAGTCTCTTGGAAAGTGTATTCTTTATTGTGAGAATCTGTTTTAGTTTGATAAATTAATTATTTTCACAACTCATAAAATTTATTCATATATTTCAGGCTCATGTAAAGTGACTCAAAATGTACACTTGAAATTATTCCATTGGAAGAATTCCTAGATTGAGGATCATAAAGTATAAATTTGGAAAGTGACATAAAAA